>NW_027530529.1:1012502-1090354 GCF_008692635.1 Crocuta crocuta | reverse complement strand
AGGCGAGGAACTCCGCCTCGCAGCAGGGATCCTGAACGCCCGCCAGCCAGCCGGGACTTGTCGCCTGCGGAAACACACGAGTTTCCAGGCGATAATTGTCCGCCTCGTTTTAATAGGAAAGGGGTGGCCGATAGGGGAGAGAGTGGGAGGAAAACCTCATCGTTCCAGGGACCCCACTCACAAGATGGGCGTCCTTAATGTTTTGGAGCTATTTATTAAAGGGGCTTGACTCAGCAGGTGAAAGCACGAAGGCGATTCTTTCCCTGCCACTGCCCTTTCGAACGGATTCTGGGGACTCTGGCTGCACTGTTCCCGGATGAAATCTTGGCAGGTCCCCTAGCTTTTCTGAGCCTCTCGTTTATTGCTGGGTAACCTTAAGTGCAGGCCTCCATTGCAGCACAACTCCCCCCGGTTCCGGCTGCCTCTGGCCGGGACACCTGCTGGCCGGAGAGGGGACGAGCCTCCCGCAGCTCCCGCTCCTCCCCGGGCTGCTTCAGGCTCCCCAGGGCCGGGTGGGGGAGAAGCCACAGCCTGGGAGGCCACTGGCGCGTGGCAGGCTCCATATGCTGACACTCTTTCTTAGGAGCACTTTGATGGGCTCCTTGGAGACCCACCCCACGCGCTGTTTAGCAGCAATACCCCTAAGGATGCCTCCTCCTTCGGGCGGATTACAACCCCTCTGCTTCAGCATCCCTTCTTACACCTCCAGTCTCATTCTGCAGGGGTCCCCTTAAGACCTCTTGGGGGGGGGGTCCTTTTCCAGAAGGCCTACATTCTGCTCCTTTCTGCGGGGTCTGCACGTGCTGCCCAGGAAACAACTGGAAGTGCAGCCCCTTGCCAGGAGCCCCTCCACTTGCTAGGTCTCACCAGATTCCCGACCCCAGAACACCCCCCTCCAAGATTCCTCAAACAGTTCTCCTGAAGCCTCTGTCTCCTGGTTTGAGGGCAAGGACAGCTTCTCCCACTCTTTGGTGAGGAGTGGGTTGGAGGACAGGCAGGGTCTGACGACTCTCCAAACAAGCGTGTCCTCCCACATTCCCGGGAATTTAGCTGAGGATGTGGGGTTTAGCCCTGCCCTCCTCCCTTCCGAGTACTGTACAGGTGGTCCAGCCTCTCAATTTAGGGTAAGCAACTCTGCCAATGCTTCAGCCTTTGGGGCCTCCCCTGAAATTCTGAGGTGACTGGGAAAGTCTTTGTTTACATCTTATTAAGTTCCAGACTTTGCCGGAGAGCCCCGTCTCTGACCTCAGCCCAGAAAAGACCTCATCAGAAGATTTACCCAAAACACAAATCTGATCGTCAGTCCCCGCATAAGACCTTCACCCTCCAGCTGCTCCCCCAAAGCATGCTGCCTTTCAATTCCTAGACTTTGCAGATACTTCCCTAACCTCATGCTTTCTCTCAAACCTTTGCCTTTCCTTCCACCAGAAGAGTTTTAGCTCCACCCTCCCCTTAGCTGATTCATGAGGTTTTTGAAGACCAGAGTCAAAATGTCACCTCCTCCAGGAAGGCTTCCTTGACTGTGACACCCTCCATCTTGTTTCCACCGGCCCTGTCACAGTAGTGTTTTGTTGTAATTATCTCAATCTATACCTATCTCCTCACTCGATTCTGAGCTCTTTGAAGGAAAGGATGATATTTGTTTTGTTGAGTATGCTTACATTTAAGTTTATTTATTTATTTTGAGAGAGAGAGAGAGAAAGTGTGCACATGCATTCAAGCGGAGAAAGGGCAGTGAAAGAGGAAGAGAGAGAATCCCAAGCAGGCTCAGTGCTGCCAGTGCAGAGCCCAATGTGGGGCTTTATCTCACCAACTGTGAGATCATGACGTGAGCCAGAACCAAGAGTTCGACAATTAACCGACTGAGTGCCCCTAACGACGTGTAAATATGCAACTTAGTAGCATTGATTACACTCACAGTATTGTGCAAACATCACCGCTATCAATTTCCAAAGCTTTTCAACACTTCAAACAGGAGCTCTGTACCCGTTAAGCAATAACTTGCTATCCTCTGCCACCATGACCCCCGGTAACCTCTCATATCCTTTCTGTCTCTGTGAATGCTGCATTCTTTTCTAATGGCTGAATATTATTCCACAGTAGGAGACCTCATCATTTATTTAACCATTCTCTACTAATGGATGTTCAAGGTGTTCCCAATTTTTTGATAATACGAATAATGCTGCAAAAAAAAAATCCCCATGCACAATACATGTCGGAATATCTTGTTCGAAGAAAGTCCCAGGAGTGGGCTGCTGGAACATGAGGTATATGTATTTTTTTTCATTTTTTTCACTTTTTTTAAATGTTTATTTATTTTTGAGAGAGACAGAGCATGAACGTGAGAGGGGCAGACAGAGAGAAAGACACAGAGTCTGAAGCAGGCTCCAGGCTCTAAGCTGTCAGCACAGAGCCCAGTGCGAGGCTCAAACTCACAAACTGCGAGAGCATGACCTGAGCCAAAGTCAGACATTTAACTGCCTGAGTCACCCAGGTGCCCCAAGGTATGTGCATTTAGAAGTCTAACAGATAACTTACCATCCTTTGCATCAAAATTGTCTTGAACCTGAAGGTTCCTAACTCCCATCCCCAGATATTCTGGTTTAATCAAGCTGAATTAGAGCCCTGCAACCTGAATGATAAACACGGCTGCAGGGCCTGAATCTGCTGCCTCCCTGGGGCCCCAGCACCCAGCCCTGAGCCTGCCCACAGAGAGGGGGTTTCCTCCCAGGAGCAACATCATAAACTCCAGTGTCCCTGCCTTGCCAAGGCTGTCCTGGTGAGTCATGAGGCACAGCGCACCGGCACCCAGGATGACAGATCCTCTAAGGGAAGCTTGATTGATGGATTGTGCATCTCCCAACCTGGAAGCCCGGAGTCACTCCAGTTTACCAGGCGGCTCCCAATTCTGTGATTAGTTAGCTTTGGCCTTTGTGGGAGGCAAAGTCACAGCTCGTTCAAATCAAGGCCTATCAAGGAAAAGGCTGCCTTATCTCCCTGGGGAAATTATGACTCAGAGCAGGAGGGTGGGTGGAGGACGGAGAGCCACGGAGGAGAAGCAGAAAAGAGACTGAAACAAGGCTGAGTCTGTCTGAGCAAAATGAAAAGGTGAAGGAAGAGAGTAGCGAGGCAGAGAAAGTAGAGAGAAAAGAGGCAGAGAGGAAGAAGACCAGAGTCAGAGAGGAGACACGGAAAAAAGAAGTGGAGGGGAAAGGAGAAAACAAAAGAGAGAAAAGGAAGAGGAAGGGAAAGGAAAGAGAAAACCGGAAAAAGAAAAGAGAATAAGGAGCAAGAGGTGGGGAGCTCCTTAGCTGGTAGTTTGAGTCAGTTCAGCAAAAATAAATGCTCCTGCTTCAGATTTCAGGTAGATACCGGTGAGGGAGGTGACCTGGCGCTGAGTCTCAGTCCCTGCCTGTAAACCACCTCGAGCTTTCAGCCCTTGCAGCCTGCTGCGGGGTCGACTCTGAACTTGGGGCAAAAACGTACTCAGACGCAGTCACCCCACGTGTGCCTGGATGGGGAGCACAGCCTTCCAAGTCTTTGGCAATAAGGAATAAGATTCTCAAAAATGTGCATGTCTCTGGCACAGTGTCTTAGATGTAAAGGATGCTCTTTGCAGTGCTATTTATAGTAAAGGAGAAAGACAGAAATTGTGTCTTAATAGATTTGTGACTTAATAAATTCGTGGTACATTCATACCACACAAAGCTGTGTAGTCATTACAGAGGTCGTACTGCACAGCCCCTAATGATATGGGGATATTCTCATGGTACTAGATGAAAAAAATTAGGTGCGTTCATGTTTAAATTTTTAAAAAATTTTTGTTTAGCATTTATTTGCCTTCGAGAGACGGGCAGAGCACAAGTAGGGGAGGGGCAGGGAGAGAGGGAGACACAGAATCCAAAGCAGGCTCCAGGCTCGGAGCCTTCAGCACAGAGCCCAATGCGGGGCTTGAACCCGTGAACCATGAGATCATGACCTGAGCCGAAGGCAGACGCTTCACCAACTTAGCCACCCAGGTGCCCCTAAGTGCATTCATGTTTAAATCAATCTTTGAAAGGTATGATTCAAATTTTGTTAGTGGATATGTGCGTAATGAGGGTGGCAAACCTCTGCTCCGAACCAGAGGCTCCTCAAAATTCTCTTCAGTTCAACCTTGGGCTAAGACATAATTTTGTGGGGGTTTTTGGTTTTGTTTTTCTTTTTTTGACAATCTCAAGTCCAGACCCTATCTCTTCCCTTAATAGGGAATTTTCCCCAAGGGAAATTCCCATTAAAGTCTCGGTGGGGAGGGAAGATTCCTAGTCCCTGCTCTCACTAAAGAAGCCCAAGTGATTGAATTCATATTCTACTGCTCCTGGTATAGCCAGAGACCTGCCTATGGACATAGTGGCCGAAGCCACCGGTTCTGCAGTGAGATCTTGGTCAGGTTCATGCCACCAGGACCCCCGGAGCTCCTGGCCCTTGGCCTCAGTGAACACTGAAATTCCCTTGTTGTTTAAGGAGCTAGCATTAGGCCTTTATTGCTTGCCACGGGCAGCCCTGTCTGACACTCCTGCTGGGTTAGGCTGCCGGGAGTCTTCTGCTATCACCCCCACGAGGTGTGCACAGCACCCCTCTTCCCTTGGGTTCAGACGTCCTGGGGCTGCGTGAGAAGGAGTCCTTCAGCCGGGCCCTACACATGAGGGCAGGCAGCCGGTGAATGGGGAGCTGGGTGGGATGCAGATGGTTCCTCTCTAGGGACCCAAGGAAGATGAGCAGGCAAAGGTCCTGAGTAGAGGCCACGGGAGGTGTGCTTCTCACCGACAGCAGGCAGTAGTCAACTAGCCCCCACGGGTACTGGGGCTAGAGGCTGCCAGCATGCCCTAAAAAGGGGGTGTGGGGAGGAGGAGGGAGGGGATCCAAGCTCTCACTCACACTGTACCAGGGAGACGTCTTCAGGGCTTCAAGAGATGTCAGGGTGGGGAGGGGTGCTGCCGACCAGGGGCAGGGACCTGAGGACTCAGGAGGTCTCAGGCCTTGGGGCACTGCCCAAGTTGCTGTTTACTTTGTTCTACCCTGTCTCTGCTGGGCAGGCTTCTGCCAGAAACACTTAGATGAGCAGGGTCTCTGCATGTGTTAGGGGAGTATTGAGGGAGTATTGGAGAACCCTGTGCAGGAGTGGGTAGCAATGATTTTTTAAAATTATTTTTGTTTAGGGGCGCCTGGGTGGCTCAGTCAGTTAAGCGTCTGACTTCGGCTCAGATCATGATCTCACGGTTTGTGGGTTCGAGCTCCGTGTCGGGCTCTGTGCTGACACTTAGCTCAGAGCCTGGAGACTATTTCGATTCTGTGTCTCCCTCTCTCTCTGACCTTCCCCTGCTCACGCTGTCTCTCTCTCTCTCTCCTAGAAATAAATAAAACATTAAAAAAAAAAAAAGAGTTGGGGGCTTAACCAACTGAACCACCCAGGCATCCCAGGATGGCAATGATTTTAAAAAGGGAAGTGAGCAGGGTCTGAGAGCAAATGAAAAAGAAGGAAAAGATCCTCTCCCAGCCTGAGCTGATGTGAGATCCTGCGGACTCAGCAGAAGAGCCCCCTACTTTGTTCACACCAGCTAGTGAACTGGCCTGGATGCGGATATCAGGGCCACACCACACACTAGATGTCTTGTACTGGCCCTCGGAACTCTGTAAGAGGGTGTGTAGCCATAGGCAGCCCTGCAGAGAAAGGCAAAGAACAGGGTATTTGCAGAGGCTTACAGACCAGATAGGGCTGGGCTAAAAGCATGAGGGTGAACAGGGAAGACAATCATTTCCTGGCAGGGCTCGCGGGGTGTGTGCCCAACAGGGTCAGGGAATGGCCAGTCCCAGAGGAGTGGCCAAAATAGACACTGTTTGCTCCCTGAAGTTTCTGTTTGTCCAGGAATGATTCCCATGAGTTCCACCAATCAACTTTTCCTCCTCTTTTCCCTCTGTGAGTACCTGACTAGGGCACAGAGGGGCACCATGTAACATCAGGGGACAATCACCGCTGTAACATCAGGGAGACCCGTGTTTCAACCCTGGCTCGAGGCCATGTGACTTTGAGAAAGTCACATTCCCCCTCTGACCTTGGTTTCCTCATCGGCAAAACGGGACAACATATACCCTCTCAGGTGGCTGTGAAGAGAACATGAGATCATCCATAATTGCATTGGGCAAGCACTTAATAAGTGTTCCTTTCCTTTGCCACTTTGTCATTTAGCGCCTATTCATTTGAGACCTAGTGGGTAGCAGGCAATTGTGCCAGGGACCGGGAGGAGAGTGGTGAACAAAAACCAGATATGGAAACTGGCTCCCCTTGTTGAACTTAGCGATGAGCGGGACAGAAATTAAGTAAACAAGCAAACAAATACATACCATGAAGGGAAAGCACAGCGTGCTCTGGAGAAGAATCTTGGTGAGACTTTAGGTAGAGTCCGCTTACCAATCAGCACCTCTGTTTTATCTTCAGTCAAGTGTGTCGAAAAATACCTTGTGAGGATGAGACCCAATCGTGTATAGAAAGTGCCCTGCATGGAGCCTGGCACATGGTAGATACCCAATAAAATCAGTTCCCCTGTCCCAGCTCATGATTAATTGTCAAGGGCAGGACACATACAGACTCACTCAAGGTACATATTTGAGGAGAGTTTAATAGTGGCGCTCTGTATAAAGGTAGGGCAGCACCAAGGAATAGTGTATCCCCTAGGGATCTTAATAGGAGATGGGCCTGCAGAGAATGAGGAAGAGAGCAGGTACCAGAACCCGAGAGAATAGCCGGGCAGACTTAGCACCTGACAGGATCTGGGACCTTCAGAAGACGGGAGTAGCTGACTTACCGGCACTGGGCAGGGAGGGAACCGAGGGAATACGCACTCTGACCTCAGCCTCTCCTTACCCTCTGATATCCTGCTAGAGCTCCCACGGGACACGCAAAGAAGGAAGCCAGAGGGCAGGGAGCCTGTGTAGATGTAATCCCTGAAGATCAGCCTCCAGGGTGGAGAGCGGAGGAAGGGTGAAATAGACCTGTAGCAACAAATGGCAGAGATAAAGCATAAGGCTCTTTGGAATATAAGTGACAGGTATATCCAATGTAAAATGGCCTGGGTCAAAAGGGAGTACCTTTGACACCTAACTGGACATTCCAGGGGTAGGGCCGTAGGAATAGCTTGATCAATACTCATATGACAGATACAAACAAGTTTCTTATCATCTCTCAATTCTACTTTCCTTCATATGTCAGCTTCATTCTCAAACTACATGTAGGGGCAAGATGGTGGCAGTAAAGGAGGGGTTGGTCCCCAGAGGACAACTAGTCCTTTACGAGAAAGGATAATGAGTAGAAGCCAGGCAGAAATGTTACATGTGGGGGCGCCTGGGTGGCTTAGTCGGTTAAGCGTCCGACTTTCGCTTAGGTCATGATCTCGCGGTTCGTGGGTTCGAGCCCCGCGTCGGGCTCTGTCCTGACTGCCAGCTCAGAGCCTGGAGCCTGTTTCAGAGTCTGTGACTCCCTCTCTCTCTGACCCTCCCCTGCTCATGCTGTGTCTGTCTGTCTGTCTCTCTCCTAGAAATAAATAAAAAAATATAAAAAAAAAGAAATTAAGACAGTATGAAAGAATATACAATGAAAAGTAATTTTCCTCCCATGGATGACTCCTACTCATCTCCCCAGAGGTAATGATAGTCAAGTCTCCTGTATATCCTTCTGGGAATTATCAGTGCAAATGCAGGGGTGTGTATATGTATAATACATTATTATTGTAGTATTATCTTGGAGACCTTTCTATATTACTGCATAGAGGTTTGCATCATTTTTTGTAGTGCATGTAGAGTATTCTAGAATATGGATGTATTCTAATTTATTCAACTAATCCCCAAGTGACGGACATTTAGGCTATTCCCATTCTAGTCTTTTTCTTCTATAAACAATGCTGCAGAAAACATCTTTGTACACACACAGTATCTGTCTAGTGCACTAGAGGCTAACTCTAAGAGTGGCAATGGCACCCCATGGCTTCAAAGAGTTCATCCTGGCATCACTTTCACTAGAAGGACCAAGGCTGATAATGTTGGAAGGGATCTTAACCATCATCAACCCTATTGTCTGCTTCGTATTATGTGAATGAGGAAACGGAAGTCCTGGGTCTAACAAGGACCTGGTGGTAGATTCGGGCTGGACCACTATGGGTTCTCAAAGAGGCTATGGAGGAAAGAAGAAGGGGTTGGGAGTCGAGCGGCGCCGGCTCTGTGCCCTGGCCTGGCAGGGCGGGGAGTGGTCAACACAACAGGCTCTGGAGCCAGGTTCCTGCATTTGATCCAAACTTAGAAAAACAGCCTTTCTAAATTTCAATTTCCTCACTTGGAAAATGGGGATAATTTCAATCTTCCTTTAGTCTTTCTTACAGAGTTGCCATGAAGATAAATGAGATAATGCTTCTGAAACAAAGTTGACCTTTTATTAACATCTCCCACTCTGGGTATCTCAATGCCTGCTCCTTGCAAGGGGCATTACTGGGGTTAAAAGGCCCATGAATTGATGAACTAGGGGCACACTTGGCCTCCAGCCATGATCTGTGTCCCTGCAGTCAAGGCCAAGCTGAGCAAATATTAACCTCTACCCAGAAGCTCTGGCTGCCTCCTCCCTCCAGAGAAGAGCTTGGGTCTGGGCCAGGTCAGAGGGAGGGCTTCAAATGGAAGCCAGCTATCCTTCCTCCCTATACTGGTCTCCAGGGATGAGCACCTGTGCCTTCCCGGTGCCTGGCACTGCCTGCACATTGCCTTCTGGAAACTCTGTAGAGGCATCATAATGCCCATTTTTGAGATGAAGAAAATGAGGCTCCCAGAGTTAAGGAGATTTGCTTCTTTTTTTTTTTTTAAGTTTATTTATCTATTTATTTTGAGAGAGAGAGCAAGCAGGGAAGGGGCAGACAGAGAGAAAAAGAGAGAGAATCCCAAACAGGCTCCAAGCTCCATGCTGAGCCCGACTTGGGGCTCGATCTCATGATCTGAACCATGAGATCATCTCACAACCATGAGATCATGACCTGAGTCAAAATCAAGGGTCAGACACTTAATGAGCTGAACCAGTCAGGCATCCCAAGGAGACTTGCTCCTAAATAAAATTCCCCAGGAAGAGTTGGGGGGGCTTTCTAGGGGGATAGTAGCACACGTTGATTGACTATGAAGGTGATTCATTGAGGCACTACTTAGGGGTTTATAATGTGGCCTTTGCATCGAGAGGCTGTCTTAGTCAAAGGTGATTAAAAAGGGAAACCCCTTGGGACGCCTGGGTGGCTTAGTCGGTTAAGCGTCCGACTTTCGACCTTCGTTTAGGTCATGATCTCGCAGTTCGTGGGTTCGAGCCCCGCGTTGGGCTCTGTGCTGACTGCCAGCTCAGAGCCTGGAGCCTGTTTCAGTCTGTGACTCCCTCTCTCTCTGACCCTCCCCTGCTCACGCTGTCTCTCTCTCTCTCTCCTAGAAATAAAAAAAAAAAAGGAACACCCCTCTTTACTCCTGTCAGACGTTGTTCTTTTAGTTCCTCCTCTTACTCAGCACCTCCTTCCTACCTCAGGGGCTCAGGGCCCTGTGAACCCTTCACTACCCACCCTCCTTCCCCTCACCCTTCAGACCTCACCTCAGGAAGGCTTCACTGCCCTTGCTCCCCACTAATAATCCCCCCACCCCAATCTGTGTGCTCTCACGATTCTTTGGTCTTTCCCCTCAGAGCACTGATCACCCTGCGTAATCAGATGCTCCTTTGTGCGGTTCATTATCAGTCTGTGTCCCTGCTGACAGCGAGCTCCCTGCAGCTGGCCCTTGTCCCCTGGCTTGCTACTCTTTTCCCAGTGCCTGGCACCGTGATCGACACCCAGTAGGCCCTCAGGTACCCGTTTCCTTCCTCTCTCACAGGGAGTAACACTACCTGCCACCAGTGTTGTTCCGAAGATTAAATGGGACAAAGCTCTCCAACGGGCCTGGCCCAGCTCTGGACCATTCCCTAAGGACCTGCCTATTTCGCAAGTGGGTGTGGAGAGAGGGAAGAGGGTCCTCGTGGGTTGGCAGGGGTCTGCCCCGCTGCAGGTCCCACAAAGGGCGCCTTGTGTGGACCTGGTGGCAGGATGCCTTGTGGGACAGCTGGGCCCAGGGCTGCCAGGCCTGGGCTGGGCTGGGCTGGGCTCTTGGCCACAGGCAACCCTCTAAGGACCCTTTCATCTGAGTCCCAGCTGCCACTTGGCCAGCTGGCTCAACGCCCAGCCGCCTGGAGAGGAGAGGGGCTGGCAGCTTTGTCTCAAGAAGAACAAAGAGTGGGATGAGTGGGAGGAGGGCAGAGGGAAGCAGCGCTTGCTCTTGGAATCAGGCCAAAGGGAAACAAGATCCAGTCATAGGCAACACCAAGGGGCTGTTTGAATTCTTTTGTTGCCATAGCATCAAACAAGACAGGATTGCAAAGAGCATCTCGGGCAACATCCCAACACCCACCATGTTATAATGGAGAATTAAGGCCCAGAGGGGAGCAGAGACTTGCCGAAGGTGACACACGAGTGGCAGAGCCAGAGCTAGAACCCTGGTCTCTTGTCCTCCAGGGATGGAGGACTCTGAAAGAGCCACTTCATCTCTNGGGTGGGGTGTGCTGTGTTCTAATTCCTATTTTGAATGGTGAGGGTCAAATGTCCTGATGGGTATAGAAGGAGGATGAGGTCTATGTGAGTTGGGACTTGAAAGTTGTTTTCCAGAGAGAATGAGCTACAGGGAAAGGTATTCTGAACAGCATAAATAAAGGCAGGAAGGCATGGATGTGCAGGTTGTGTTTCAGGGCAGCCGGGGCTGGGGAAGAAACAGGAAATGAAGCTAAATGCCCAGGCTGTTTGGTCATGTGAGAAGTGCCCACTGTCCCTCTGAGCATCTAGCCCTCCTTTCTGTGGTAATGACCCTTCAGAACTCAGCCTCCCCATGGAATCACTCCGCCTCATGCATGTGCTCAGCCTGCAGGGACAAGTTGGACTATGCAAGGTTGAGGGGACATGGGGGTTGTGCAGAGTCTGTGGGAGGCATTCCAGACGCCGTGGGCAGGGAAGTCTGCCTTGAGGAGGTCACAGCAGCCTCCCTGTGCTCGATCCCATTTACAGAATCCCAACGTTCAAGGTACATACTATGCCCAGCGTCTTAGTCCATTTGGACTTTTATACCCAAAATGCCATAGACTGCATGTCTCTTAAACAACAAACATTTCTTTTTCACAGTTCTGAAGGTTAGGAAGTGCAAGATCATGGTGCTGGTAGATTTGGTGTCTGGTGAGAGCTCACTTCTTGGTTCAGAGAGAGCTGTCTTCTCACTGTGTCCTCAAATGGTAGAAGGAAGGAGCTAGCAAACTCTCTGGGGGTCTCTTTAATTTTTTTAATTTTTGTTATAATTTATTTTTTAATATTTATTGTTGAGAGACAAAGAGAGAGACAGAGCGCGAGTTGGGGAGGGGCAGAGAGAGGTAGACACAGAATCGGAAGCAGGCTCCAGGCTCTGAGCTGCTCACACAGAGCCCAACATGGAGCTCGAACTCACAAGCCATGAGATCATGACCTAAGCCAAAGTCAGGTGCTTAACTGACTGAGCCACCCAGGCGCTCCTCCCTTTAAGAATTTTTATGGTTTTAGGTCTCACATTGGTCTTCCATCCATTTTGAGTTTATGCGTATGGTGTAAGAATGTGGTCCAGTTTCATTCTTTTGCATGTAGCTATCCAGTTTTCCCAGTGCCATTTGTTGAAAAGACTCTTTTTCCCATTTTATATTCATTCTTCCTCTATTGATGAATTGATCATATGTTTGTGGGTTTATTTCTGAGTTTTCTATTCAGCTCCAAGATGTACCTCATTAATAGGTATATAGTATTCCAAGGCATCAACAAATTAAAAAATCATGGTTTATTCAACCACACCTCTAAATTTCTAATTTTTGCCACCACAAACAAAGCAGCGAAAAACATATTTGTTCTTATCCTTCAGGGCCGTTTTTATTTCTACTGTATAGATTCTCAACAGTGGGACTATTGGGTCAAACGGTGGGCACCTCTTTCCAATCAGCAAAGTTTGAGGATCTTTTTCGCTCTATCCTTATCACGTCTGGAATATTGTTATTCTTCCTAATATCTGCCAAAATGACAGATTAGAAACATCATAGCATTGCTCCTTTGATTGGATTTTCTCAACCCCTACTAAATTTTAATAACTTCAGTTATTTTATTTTTGATTTCTAGAAGTTCTATTTGGCTTTTTTCAAATCTGCTTGGGTAATTTTTTAATTTGTGTTTTAGAGAGAGTGCTGGTGGGGGCAGAGGGAGGAGAGTGAGAGAGAGAGAGAGAGAGAGAGAGGGAATTTAGAGCAGACTCCATGCTCAGCACAGAGCCTCTGACACGGGGCTTGATCCCATGACCCTGAGATCATGAGAATTGGACGCTCAACCAATTGAGACACCCAGATACACCAAAATAGGCCTGGTAATTTTTTATCATATCTTTTTTTCTTTAAGTTTATTTATTTATTTTGAGGAGAGGCAGGGAGAAAGGGAGAGGGAGAGTCTCAAGCAGTCTCCATGCGGTCAGTGCAGAGCCAGACGTGGGGCTCAAAGTTATGAACCGTGAGATCGTGACCTGAGGCAAAATCAAGAGTCAGATGCTTAACCAACTCTTGACGGCACCGAGGTGACCCTTTGATCATAACTTTTTGCTCTTCACTCACCTTTTAAATAACACATATTTATTTAAGCCTGTTAATCACTTATTTTTTTTAAGTTTGTTTATTTATTGCATGTGTATGGGGGGGTGGAGAAAGAGAGAAACTTTGAGGGGTTCAAGACTTTAGTGGAGGAAAGTAACTCCAGATCTGGTGGAAACAAGAGAACTAGAATTAGAAGCAGAGCCTGAAGGTGTGCCCGAATTACTGTAATCTCATGATAAAACTTGAATGGATAAGGAGTTACTTTTTATGGATGAGCAATACAAATGATTTCTCAGGGTGGAAACTAGTGCTGGTGAAGATGCTGTGAAGATTGTTGAAATGACAACAATGAATGTAGAATTACACAAACTTAGTTGTTAAAACAGCTACAGGGTTTGAGAGGATTGACTCCCATTCTGAAAAAAGTTCTGAGGGTAAAATGCTATCGAACAGCATCGCATGCTACAGAGAAATCATTGATGAAAGAAAGAGTCAATTGATATGGCAAATTTCATTGTTTTATTTTAAGATACTGCCAAAGCGACGCCAGACTTCAGCAACCACCACCCTAAGCAGTCAGCAGCCATCAGGACTGAGGCAGACCTTCCCCCAACACAAAGATCATGAACTCTGTACTGTTTTCCATAGTGGTTGTATGTTGTTGAGTTCATTTTTTACTTTATTTTCTAGAACAGTTTTAGAGGTGCAGAGGAATTGAGAAGATAGTACAGAGAGTTCCCATATACCCCACATTCAGTTTCCCCTATTCTTTTTTATTTTTTAAGATTTTATTTTTAAGTAATATCTACACCCAACATGGAGCTCAAACCTATAAGCCCAAGATCAAGAGTCACTTGCTCTACCAACTGAGCCAGCCAGGCATTCCTTCCTGTATTCTTAACGTATTTCATTAGTGTGGTACATTTGTTACTCTTAATGAACCGACATTGACACACTACTATTAACTAAAGCCCATGGCTTTTTCATATTTCCTTAGTTTTTACTTAATGTCTATTTTCTTTTCCAGGATCCCATCCAGAACTCTGCATTACATTATATTAAGTTGCCGTATTTCTTGGTTGTGACAATTTCTCAGATTTTCCTTGTTTTTAATAAGCCCGACAGTTTAAAGAATTATCAGTCAGAATATTGTGGGATGCCCCTCTTTGAATTTTTTAAGTTTATTTATTTATTTTTGAGAGAGAGAGAGAGAGAAAGAGAGCAAATAGGGAAAGGGCAGAGAGAGGGAGAGAGAGAATCCCAGGCAGGCTCTGCACTGCAGAGCCTGATGTGGGGCTCGAACCTGTGACCTAAGAGATCAGGACTTGAGCCTCAGTCGGTTGCTTAACTGACTGAGCTACCCAGGTTTCCCGGAATTTGTTTGACGTTTTTCTCATGATTAGATTGGGATTATGGGGTTTGGGCCAAAGACCACAGAGATAAAGTGCTATTTTTCATCACATCACACTTACTTTCATCATGATATGAGTCTTGATGTTGCCCTTGATTACCTGGCTGAAGTAGGGTTTACCCGTTTTCTCTTTTTTCCTTTCCATACTGTCCTCTTTGGAAGAAAGTCACTACGCATGCACAGACCATACTTCAGGAGTGAGCAGTTACACCCCAGCTCCTTAGTGTTTTGTTTTAACAAGCAAAATAACCCACCCAACAGGTATCTCGGCTCTTTCATCTTTGGTCATGCTTTGCGCTTTAAGCAGCTGATCTGAAGTGGATAAATACTCTACACTGGCTCTTGGAGTCTCACTTTACTCATTTGTATAACAGGTGTTGTTTATCCTTCACCCGGTAGGATTGTAGGGTGAGAAAGTCTCCTGCTGTCAATGTCAATTCCCTCTGCCTCCCCGGTTTGGCTGTCTGGGAAGCCCCTCGGAGAGAGAGTCGGTGACCAGCCTCGGGGACTCACCGCAAGCCTGTCGGAGCCCAAGTCAACCCTGGGCTCTACCCACACCCTGGGCGCACTTTGCCCCACCCGGGGGGGCGTGGAGCAGAGGTGCACTTCCGCCAGGCAGCCACAAGTACCTGGCACGTGGCAGGGCTGGGCGCCCAGCCGCCTGCGGGAACAAGATGATGAGCCTGACCTCGGGGCCCCGCTCCCTGCGGCCCCACCGGGCCTCGCCCTCCGCCGGGCCGCCGGTGGTGAGTGCGCCGCAGCAGGGCGGGCGGGCCGCTCTGTCCGCGGTCCCCATGCCTCTGCCTTCTTTCACTCCTTCCCCAGTGTCCCCCGTGCGCCCGGGTCTGAGTTCCCTTGCTTCTGGCGGGCCTCTGGCTGGGCGCTCTTCTCTTCCAGCTAGCTCTGGCTTTGGTCGCTCTCCTTCAGCGCGCAGGTGACCGGTCCCCTTCCGGCTCGGTCCAGCCGCTCCTCTTTGCCCTCTCTCCTGCGTTGCTGCCCACGCTGGTCTCCTGAGTCTTTGTTTTTAGCTGTTTTCTGTGTGTCTCCTCGCAGGCTTGCCCTAGTGCCCGCGTCTTCCTCTGCCCCTCCTCCTCCCACGTTTGGGAGCTGACGACTCAACGAAAGGCTCCCTTACCCACCACATCCTCATCCTCTCCAGCCTGCCCCTGGCCACTGGCTGGGTCCCGAGTCCACCTGCTTGCCTGCCTCCTCCCAGGACTTGGTTGAGGGGAATTTGCTGGGGGAGGGGGGGGCGGCTGCGGGGGATCAGGAAAAGGCCCAGCGCACTTCAGGAGCAGAACATTCTAATCTCTGATGGCTAGGTGCCATCCTGAAGACTTGTAGAAGGGCAAAACAGATCCAGCAGTGAGGAGACTGTGGCTCTTTCCCATAGGGCGACGGTGACATCACTGTGGTTGGCTGTTGACAAAGTCACCTGCTCAGAGGTAGGGCCGCCCTAGGTACTCAATAAATGTCTGAATGAATTACTGAGCAAGAGAGAGAGCCAGCACGGTGCAGGATGCCAGGTAGGGAAAGATTGGCTTTTATCAGAATACCAGGTGCTCCTGTAAATCAGTGCAGCAGGTAAGCCCCAGTCAATTGAGCAGACATTTATTGAGCATCCTAGTGTACTGAGCCCTGTAATAGGTGGTACTGGTGACATAAAGATGAAACTGGGGTAGTCAGCCCTTAGGAACCTCACAGTTTCGTTGGAATACAGATGAACAAATGGAATTACAAGAGTTAACTACCATGACGATGGAAGTACAGGGCCCTGTAGGATCACAAGGAGACAACCCATCTAGAAAGATTCCTGGAGGAATTAACTTGAAGGATGAGTGGGCTAAATAAAGGGAATGTGGGCGGCAAATGAGTGAAGTCCTGGAGGCCAGGGGGACCGGCCTGTTCTGGATGGGTGGGGGAGAGTGGTTCTGGTGGCTGGTTGCCAGGGCTGCAGAGAGCCTTGTAAACCTCATGAAAGAGTCTAGAGTTTATCTGGAAGGGAATGCAAGGTTACCCAAACGTTTGTTTTATTTACTTTTTACTTTTCTATTAGAGAGAGAGAATGTCAAGCAGGCTCCATGCTGAGCATGGAACTGACTCGAGGCTGGATCCCACGGCCCTGGGATCATGACCTGAGGCCAAATCAAGACTCCTCGGCACCCCCCACCGAAGTGTTTAATGCAAGGTGTGACCACATCAGAGGGCAATCAAGGGGGCAGAGAGCCGTGGAATTGACCAGCATTTAGAATCACCAGGACTTGGTTATTGATTATCTGTGTGCGAGGAGGTTGAGGATGGGAGCAGACTGCAAGATTACAACCTGGATTTGTGACTCAGATGACTGAGTTGGGAGACAATGGAAAAGGTCAGGGTTGTGGAGTGGGGAGAGATCTAGAGGGACCTGGGGGACATGTGAGTAGAGATGTCCCTCCACTGACTCTCCTAAGGGTGACCTAAGGAAATGTATGAATTTTTGACAGGGGGTTTGCAGGTGTGTAGGAGCCCTTTGGACTACAACTGGGTGAGAGCTAGGTCTGTTTGATTCATCCCAGTGCGCTCGGGAAGGACCAGCTCTGGCCTGATACCTAGCAAGAGCTCCTAAAGAGTGTATTTCCCCAGCTCATGCCCGCAGGGCCTGAGACAGGCTTTCTTACCCAGGAATGTCCCTTCAGGGTGACTGGTAGAAAAGGTGGGGAACTGGGGCCACAAAAATGGGCAGATGGTCCAGATGAGGGGTGGAAAAGAAGTCTTTATCTGCTAGAAACATACTGTAGTATTTGTGGGTGAGGTAGGAGGTCTGGGATTTCCAAAGGAACCGGGAGATTTGGGGGAAAAGGGAGGGAAACAAGGGACAGAATTAAGAAGTTCAGGAACAAGGCTGCCTTATTTGGTAAAGAAACGGGGGTGAGGATATCAGGGCAGGAAGCTATTTTGTGAAGCATCTGGAAATGAGCTTCAGAAACAACATTTCAAGGGTTGGACTCATTAGACTTTCAGAACTGGAGAGGCTTAGAGTTCTCTTTGTCCGTTTTGCCTCCCTATTTCATAGATGACTAGGCTTAAGCCCACAGAAGAAAGTGAGCTGCCCCAGGCACATCGCTAATTACAGGCAGCAGTAGGACTGGATGTCAGGAGGGGTAGGACACCCATTTGTACTGGAATCAGACACGGGTCTGGTTGCAGCTCTGACTTCGCTTCCCGGCTATGTGATCCATCTTTCTGACCTCTCCTGGCCTGTAATAGGGGGTCATCAAGAGCACCTGCGAGCTTTCAGTGGCACAGAAGGGATGAAGCACATGGATCCCTTCTAGGGTTAAAGTCTGTAACTTTGCAAAAGTGGCTTCACAGAGCCACCTCAGGGCTCACCAGACATCCTTGCCAAGGGGCCTTGAGGTTCATGGGAGAAAAAGGAAATCACAGGTTCTGGGTTTATTTTTCTCCTGGCTGTATTGTTTGGCTGCTGTCAGAATGCATCCATTCGGTCTCCCTTCTCCACTCCAGCGGGCAGAACTGTCCCCTGGTAAGAGCTGTTGCCATGGCAACTCAGCTCTTTCCCCCAGCAGTTTGGCTGCCTCTGACTCTCTTCATTCCAGTATTTTAATCTTAGGGGTAGAGCCCACAGACAAGTTGAAGATGAAGTCACACCTAAATGAGAACCAAGGACATTCCTGAATCCTATCACTCCTCCTGGCGCTGTAAAGACCAGTGGCAGAGTCTCTGGGTGGAAACGCAGCTTTCCCTCTGACACTGTAACGATCTTTTCTGCTGCTGCAGCCATCACACCGCCTAGGAAACCTTCCCTGACAACCTCCAACACACATCCATGCTTTCCAGTGTTCCCTCTCAGCGCCTACACATTTAAGCGTCTGTTTCCCTCTCTCCTCTGTGACGTCCTTGAGGGCAGGGACTGTGTCCTATCCATCTGCTCAGGAGGAGGGCTTGAATGTAATAGGCCCTCTCTACCTTTTTTGTTTTTTTAATTTTTTTAAAGTTTATTTATTTTGAGAGAGAGCACAAGCGGGGGGGGTGGGGGGTGGGGAGGGGACAGAGAGAGGGAATCCCAAGCAGGCTCAGCATGGTCAACGCAGAGTCCGACGTGGGGCTTGAACTCATGAACCATAAGATCATAACTTGAGCCGAAATCAAGAGTCAGTGCTCAACAGATTGAGCCACCCAGGGGCCCCTCTACCTTTTTTTTTAAAGAATGAGTAATTAAGGGAATGCAAGTGGAGGTATTTCAAGGTTGAACACTAATTGATGTAATGACTAAGAGCACGTGCTTTGGGGTAAATTGGTCCTGAGTTTAAGTTCTGACATCATCACTTAATAGCTAGTTGATTTTAGGCAGTTTACTTCAGCTCCTTAATCCTTAGTTTCTTCATGTGTAAAATGGGAATTTAATACATTCTTCATAGGACTGCTGTGAAGACTGAGTTAGGGACTGAATGTAAAGCACTCTGCACAGTCACTAGACTATGAGGGGAGAGACTCCTGCTTGTTCCTCATTGTGTACCAGGTACCTGGCACATCTGTATTTTAGTGACCAAGTGAATGAATTTTATTATTATTATTTTTTACATTTATGTATTTATTTTGAGAGAGTGAGAGTGAGGGAGGGGCAGGGAGAGAAGGAGAAAGACAATCCCAAGCACTGTCAGTGCAGAGCCTGACGTGGGGCTTGAACTCACCAACTGCGAAATCATGACCTGAGCCGAAATCAAGAGTTGGATGCTTAACTGACTGAGCCACCAAGGAGCCCTGTTTTTTTTTTTAATTATTATTTTTCTTATTTTTAATGTTTATTTCTTTTTGAGAGAGAAAGAGAACACATGCACACCTGTGTGTGCCTGCACTTGAGGGCACGTGCCAGTGGGGGCGGGGCAGAGAGAGAGGGCAGAGGATCTGAGCTGAGCTCTGAGCTGTCAGCACAGAGCCCAATGCGGGGCTTAAACCCACGACTGTGAGATCATGACCTGAGCTGAAGTTGGAGGCTTAACTGGCTGAGCCACTCAGGCGCCCCTGAGTGAATGAATTTTAAATAACCAAAGTTATTCAGGAAACTGGTTTGTAAGGATAGGTACTAGTGTATCACCTCATGTATAATAATCTGGTATTTTTGTTAGATCTGTTGGCAGCACTTTGCATTCCCTAAATGCAGCTTGACTCAGCCTGTTTCCACATCCCCTCTGCACTGGCCTGTGGGCATCCCAAGGCAGGTACCACGTGGGTCTTAACCACATCCTCAGTGCACAACTCAAGGTTTGGCACAGAGAAGAGGCCTCTAAAAATGCTGTTGACCAGCTAAACCTAACTTCCATTGGCCCCACACTTTACTTTTTTTTTTTAATTTTAAATAGTTTATTGTCAAGTTGGTTTCCATAGAACACCCAGTGCTCATCCCCACAAGTGCTATGAGGCAAGTTTGTACCCATTGTATCTGGTGTTACTGACCTTTTTCAGCACTAAGAATATTCCTGTTTTTTATTTATNAAGCGAAAGTCGGACGCTTAACCGACTAAACCACCCAGGCACCCCGAATATTCCTCTTATTTAACCCCCCATTGGCCCACATTTTGAAAAACATCAAACAAATTCCCTTAAAGTCATGCCAACTGCTAATAGGAACTTCTGACCGTTAAATAAGATTTTGTATTCCCCGAGTGGTGCCTGGGTGCTTCAGTCTGTTGAGTGTCAACTCTTGATTTCAGCTCAGGTCATGATCCCAGGGTCATGGGAACGAGCCCTGCTTTGGGCTCCGTGCTTGGGATTCTCTGTCTCCCATTGCCCCTCTCCCCTACTCCTGAACTCTCTCTCTCTCTTTAATAAAAAATAAAAGAATTTGTATCCCCAACTCCCACCATGGGATGTGGACAAGCAGTAAATACCCAAGAAATGCTTCCTGTATGAAATGAATACATGTATGGTTTCTTAGCGTCTTTGAAAGGTTGAAAATGCGCCCCCCCCCCCCTTTTTTTTTTTTTTTTTGCTTTTCATTAGATCTTAGATCTGAGCATCCCACCTTGGGAACTTCTGACTTCACAACACCTCCATATCCCCACTTTAGAAATGAGGAAACGGGCCCGGGAGGAAAAAAGCCTTGCCAAAGGCCACAGAGTTTGCCAGCATTGTCACTGGGACTTGCCTCCCTAGCAGCGTCTTGGACAAATATCCTTTAATATTTAGTACCTGACAATAAGCCACGAGCTCCCTGGAGGTGGCGCTATTGGTTTCACTCGGCCTCTTGTGCTCTCAGGTGTGTCCCGTTGTGGAGCTTAACGTGGGAGGCGAGGTGTACACCACCACCGTGAGCACCCTGAGAAAAGTCCCCGGCTCCAAGCTGGCAGAGATGTTCTCCAGCTCCGCAAAGGCCTGCCTGGATGCAGAAGGCCGCTTCTTCATCGATCGCCCCGGCACCTATTTCGGACCGATCCTGGACTACCTGCGCAGCGAGCACCTGCCCACGCAGCACATCCCGGAGGTGTACCGGGAGGCGCAGTTTTACGAAATCAAGCCTTTGGTCAAGCTCTTGGAGGACACGCCACAGATCTTCGCAGAGCAGGTGGCTCGGAAGCAGTTCCTGCTGCGGGTGCCGGCCTACAGCGAGAACCTGGAGCTCATGGTGCGCCTGGCGCGCGCCGAGGCCGTCGCGGCGCGCAGCTCCAAAGTGCTGGTGTGCGTGGTGCGCACTGAAGACGAGGCAGCCCAGTGCGCAGACGCGCTGCGTGGCCTCGAGTTTGAAAAGAAGTCCGTTGTCAAGTTCGGGCCTTGGAAGGCGGCCCCGCAGGTCAAAGACCTCCTGGACTGCGTGAAGATGGACATTGCAGCCCAGGGGTACCAGGTATACTATGAACCCTACTCCGAGAGAACATTACGGGCCAAGTATTTCAACTACTTTTATACATTCCTCTTCATCTGGTGGTGATCCCCAGGGTCAGGGGCAGTGTATTATGGGTTCTTCTGGGACTTATGAAATTAAAAGTTGCCTTCAAAAACCATCTTCTGGGGAGCCTCGGTGGCTTAGTCGGTTAAGCGTCGGACTTCAGCCCAGGTCACGATCTTGCAGTCCCGGAGTTCGAGCCCTGCCTCTGGCTCTGTGCTGACAGCTCAGAGCCTGGAGCCTGCTTTGGATTCTGTGTCTCCCTCTCTCTCTGCCCCTCCCCTGCTCGTGATCTGTCTTTCTTTCAAAAATAAATAAACGTTAAAAACGTTTTTAAAAAGCCATCTCCCTTTAATTTCATAAATAAACATCAAAGAGCTTCTAACGTGGTCTAGGAGGCTTGCCCCCTAATAATAGTCTATCCCCCTGTTGAGGATTTTGTGCTCATTGCAACTGACTCCACCATGCTTGCCTAGTGAGGTGCAGCCGCTTCCTCTCTAAGGCCTCACTTACCTGCCAGATCCTTCCCCTCAAGTCCAAAAGTAAGGCTGAGGTGAGTTGGAGTGTTTCAACAATGCTTTGGCTGGAGATGCAGGATGATAACAGGAAAATAACAGAATACCACTGATCTAGATAATATGATCTGAAAATGTAGTCTACCCGGCCACAGCTTATGGTCTAATCCTCTAGCCCTGTTATGTGCCTTCATGAGGAAGACACCAAGTTCATACTTGTAGTTGACGCCACTCAGATCTCCCTTTTCTAGATGCTGTGAGTGTTGACTGGTACAGCTTCACAGCTGTTTTCTGTAGAGCAGTGATTCTCAAAAGTGTGGTCCCTGGACCAGCAGCAGCAGCAATACCTGGGAGCTTCTCAGAAATACAAATTCTCTGGCCCCCACCTCAGACCTACTGAATCAGAAACTGAGAGTTGGCCCAACTGTCTGTTTTAATAAGCCCACCAGGTGATTCTGATGCACCCTATTTTGAGGCCAGCTCTAGAAAAGAATTGCCATATTGCTTGCGTGGAGATAGAGAAGACTGAGCCCTTACCTCAAGGAGGAATCAACTCTGGTGTAGTTCCTGTTCTGGACATCCTTGTGGGATTGAGTGAAGTCAGTCCTCATCTGATGCCACAGTCTTGCTTAGGATTCTTCTTCTGCTGTATCCTACCTGTCTCACCCCCTTTCCCCTGAGAGCACGTCCTCTATACTAAGAGTCTTACACAGAGTCTCTTTTTTCAGGCTCTGCTTCTCAATTTGACAGTAATGGAACTCGAAGGAGGACATGGGTAGACATTCATCCTTTTCCAGGTCTAAGTCTGGGATAGACGGCCCCTTTCCTCTCTGCCTGCTAGAGTGACCATCCATCCTCAAGATCAAGGTTAATGTTCAGGGTTTAAGGAATTACTACTGTCAGGGAGTTTCAAATTTAAACATAAAAATTGCTCAGAATGGTAATTTTTCTTATTTTCAAAACTTTCCCCATGTGTTCCTTTTGGTATTTAGTATGGCTGACAATTTTAAGTGGAAAAATCCTGAATGTCTGCTTGAACTTTTTATCATGAACCAATTCATTATTTATCAAGAGCCTGAAAAAAAAAAGTTTATACTCTTTGGTCAGTGATTACATTTATGAGATTAGATTCCCAGGAGATACTCTTTTCTGTAAGAACAAAATAGGATTGCTTAAAATCTCAATTTTGTGAATTCTGAAAATGTCAGTGTCCTCGTGAGATTTCTGCATATTCCCAGAGGGTTTGTTTTCTTATGGTCAGTTCTGGTTCTCTGCTCCTGCTGACTTCATGGATCATCTAGATGTCTTGAGCTTGTTGTTGCTGTTCTGCATGATGCTCACCCAGATTGAACACGCCTATCTTTTTCTTAATTTTTACAAATCCTGCTTCCATGAGCTATTTGTGAACGTAGCCAATTGTGGCAAATACATGCAAATAAAATGGAGGGAGTTTACAAGGCGGAAATGCAAATAACTTCAAATTGAGAGTATTCGACACATCTGTTCCCAAAAGTCTCAGTCATTCCCATCACTAGGAACTTTTTACTAGTAGATTGTGTTTGTTTCCTGTTTTTTCTTCCCTCCCTGTTCTTGCCATGCTTCTCTGTAGGTGGGAGTAATCTTCCCCACCCCACTGACTTCATGCTTGGCTTCATGACCTAATCTGGCCAACGGAATATGCATGGAAGTGACGGTGCCAATTCCAAACTCAGGCTTGGCATGCCAAGTTTCCATCAGCCTTCTTGTCTTCTTGTCATTTGCCAGGAGAAGACCACGCTCCAGTTTAGCTACCTCTTGTATTGCTTTGGCTGCAGCCTGCATGCCCATAGGATCTCATTCTCTTCCTGAGCAATTTACCAAATTTTATTCAACAAAGACAATTTCAACATTCCCTCCCCAATCCTAATCCATAATACAGTTAACTATTTTCATCCCACTTGATTTATAAAAACAAAACAATGGAGAAATAAGTCAAGTGTATTATATTACATCTATATAATGCAATGTTATACAGCAATTAAGATTATATTTATAGAGGCTAAAAATTATTGGGGAGGAGAATACTCATTTAATTCAGTGCAATTTAATTTAATTTGTGCTCCAAAAGAAGATGTAAGGTGGTGGGGTTTCCAGGGCTCTGAAAAAAAGAAATATCCAAAAAGATATAAATTAAAAGTACATAAATGAAGTGGACACTCTTGGTTGCTTACCCAACAATACCATCTCCCCCTTGCTTGTTTCCTAACAGAAAAAGCAAAAGAGTAAAGCACATTAATAATGTTAAAAAAAATGATCTCTGGTCATATGTAGGGGTATGTGATACTTTTCTGAACTATTGGGATTAACTGAAGAGAATTAGAGTCAAAGAAGGAAAACTTAAAGCTGAATGGTAACTAAAACTGTCATTATGATCCAAAGGAAAACATAACGACTGAACCCTGTGAGATTGCCCTCATGGAGGCACGCTGGTTCATAGTTCTGTGCCAGGTTTGCAGGTCTCCTTGTTCTTGTAGAGGACCTCTTTTATTTATTTATTTATTTATTTTTTAATTCTCTGCTTATTTTCCCATCCTCTCCTGCTCCCCTCCCCCATCCATTTCTGCTCTGCTCAGTGTTTTCGAAAGCTGATCCCTAGGTACTGCATGCCCAAGCCCCTTCCTGGTTGTCTAAAGACTTGGAAAGTACTAGACTGGAAGACCCTGATAAGAAGGCCTGGGGAGTCCATGTGTGGATGGGCTCTTGGAATGGTGAAAATATTTGTGTTTCTTCCAAATGGCCACCAGAGGGCATCCATTCCAGAAGAGGCTCTCAAAAAATAAATGGACATGACCATCTAACCTGTGGATGTCAGTCAGCCTCTTTTTCCAGCTCCCAAGTGCTTGCTCAATGGAATCATGAGAAAGGTAGCCATGATGGCTATGAATGGGCTCTACAGTATAGATTTCCTCTCACCAAAGCTAGTCTGGCTCCTGATGGATGTCCAACAGCAAATACCAACACTGAGCTCCTGATACAGTATTATTACTGGNGAGAGACTAGACACTTCTTGGTGATAGGTTGATTGCACTGCAAATCAGTTAACTAGACTACTCTGTAACAAACTGTTAGAAGCAATACTGACATTTCTAAGCAAATGGTGTTGACAGCTTTGTTTGACGACGTCTGCAAAATTATTTAGGGCTGGGGAGACTTACATTACAAAAGTATAAATAAATAATAGTAATAAAGTTAATAAAGTTGGTATCACCCTCCAATCCTGGAGATATTTCAGGATGATTTAAAAAAGGGTCTCTCATTGGGTTGGAAGGCAGATTTGTTTTCTGACCAGTATGATAAAGTCTCTCTCCAGAGAGCAAGTTTGCTAGCATTCCTCTTTTTTTTTATTTTTTTTAATTTTTATTTATTTCTAGGAGAGAGAGAGAGACAGCATGAGCAGGGGAGGGTCAGAGAGAGAGGGAGTCACAGACTGAAACAGGCTCCAGGCTCTGAGCTGGCAGTCAGCACAGAGCCCGACGCGGGGCTCGAACCCACGAACCGCGAGATCACGACCTAAGCGAAAGTCGGACGCTTAACCGACTAAGCCACCCAGGTGCCCCAACTAGCATTCCTCTTTTAAGATTGAGGGTTTCCTAAGCTCAGTGTTCTTCATCTGTATTACAGATCTATTGTGTGCATGGCATTTACCTGCATCACCTCCATGGTGCTTGGGGAGCAAGGGAACTAATGAAAACATGAAATTCATGCCACCTGATATCCTGTGAATAATAAACTATCTAAATCCATTTGGGCTTGTCTCCTTACCAACTGAATCTATGGAAATGTGTCAAATCACCTTAGCATCTTAGGGACTGTCTGACCACAGGACAACCTCCTGATTCTCAAACTTAGTGCTTTAAGGTTATAATCATTAATTATTTCTCACAAAACTACAGACGGGGCAATTCTTCTGGTCTTGGTTGGGCTCCCTCATGCATCTGTAGTCAGATGGTGGATCAGCAGGGGTGGGCTGGTCTAAGATGGCCTAAGTGGGGTCAGCTTGGCTTGGCTTGTTCCATCTGGTCACTCATTATCCAGCAGACTTGATTGTACTTATTCTCATGGCAATGGTAGGCTTCCAAAATCAAACAAAAGGCCTGGGGAATGTGTATGTAGATGGACTGAGGCCTTGGCTGAAAACTGTCCGGCTATCACTCCCGCCACTTTATACTGGCCAGTCACAAAGCCAGATTAATTCAAAGGGTGGAGACAGAGATTCTGTCTCTCTCTCTTTTAAGTTTATTTATTTATTTATTTTGAGAGAGGGGAGCAGAGGGAGAGATGGAGAGAATCCCAAGCAGGCTCCAATGCTGTCAACGCAGAGCTCAACGTAGGGCTCGACCTCACGAACCACAAAGATCATGACCTGAGCTAAAACCAAGAGTCAGACGCTTCCCTGACTGAGCCACCCAGGTGCCCCCAGAGACTCCATCTCTTAACCGAAGCAGCTTCAGAGATATATTTCAAAGGGTACACATACAGAGAGAGGGAGCATCAGGGTCATTTTTGCAATCATTCTACCATATACTGGATCCTTTCCATCAGGGAGGGAGTGGTGATTGGTCCTCACAGAGTAGATACATATTCCAAATTTGGATCTGGATTTCTTACTGCTATAGACTGGGTTTGTGTGTCCCTGCCACCGCCTACCCCACCCCAAATTCATGTGTTGAAATCCTAACCCTCAATGTCATAGTTAATACAAAGGTGGAGTCCTTGGGAGATAATTAAGTCATGAGGTAAGAATCCTAATGAATGGGATTGGTGTTCATTTTTCTTAATTAAAAAATTTTTAATGTTTATTTTTGAGAGAGAGACAGAGACAGAGCACAATTAGGGAGAGGGAGAGGGAGAGAGAGAGAGAGAGTATCTTAAGCAGGCTCTAGTCTCTGAGCTGTCAGCACAGAGCCTGATGCAGGGCTGGAACTCATGAACCATGAGATCATGACCTGAGCCAAAGTCGGACACTGAGCTGACTGAGTCACACAGGTGCTCCCTTTTAAATTTTTTAAAGTTTATCTATCTATCTATCTATCTATCTATCTATCTATCTATCTATCTATTTAATTTACTTATTTTGAGAGAGAGAGTGAGCAGGGGAGGGGCAGAGAGAGAGAGAGAGAGAGAGAGAGAGAATCCCAAGCAAGCTCCACACTGTCAGAGCAGAACCCAATGTGAGACTCTAACTCATGAACTGTGAGATCATGACCTGAGCCGAAACCAAGAGTTGGACACTTAACCGAGTGAGCCACCCAGGCGCCCTAGGATTAGTGTTCTTATAGAAGAGACCCTAGAGAGCTCTTTGCCTCTTCTGCCACACATGTTCACAGTGAGAGTACAGCTGTCTATGAACTAGGAAGCGAGCTCTTGCCTGACAGTGAATCTCTTTATACCTTGGTCTTGGACTTCCCAGGCTCCAGAAATAAATTTCTGTGAGAAATAAATTTCTGTTGTCTATAAGCCACTTGGTTTGTAGTATTCTGTTATAGTAGCTTATCCATCTTTATCTATCACCTATCTATCTATCTATCTATCTATCTATCTATCTATCTATCTATCTATCTATCTATCATCTCTCCTATGGTTGTTTCCCTGGAAAACTCTGCTAACACTTAACTGCAATGTTTTTGCCAACCCTTACTATCCATGGATACCTTATGAATTTTCATGGTATTTTATACATTGGTTTGGACTAAGGAACTTATTTTATGATGAAAGAATTATAGCAAAGAAATTCTTTGCTCTTGTTAGGTACCCCATCACTCAAATGTAGCTCCTATGATGAAAAATAGTGTAATGACCTTTTGCAGATTCACTTATGGGGCTAGCTGAGAGCACATGGTGAATTTGGGTGCTGTTTTACAGATTTGATGTATATATACCTTATACCAATAGCTAAAATTTAGCATTGTTTTTCCCATAGTTAGAATACATAGGTCTAGGGACCGAGGGGAGGAGGTAAGAGTGGTTCTTATCATTTTTACACCTAATAACTCATTTATGAACTCTTCTGTTCAGAGGGTTTGGGGTATTTAGTCCCCAAGGGAGGAGTCATTCCACTAAAGAACATTGTCATTGTTCCATTACAGTTTAACGTGTGCCTCCTGGTCATTCAGAGCTCCTCTTGCTCAGCCAACAAGCAGAGAATGGGTTACTATCTGAGTGACTAACCCCAATTCCTTAGGGAAAATGGGGTTGCTGTTCTACATTGGGGACAGGGAAGACTCTGTTTGAAGCTCAAGGGATTCACTGGGGCGCCTCATTCTATTCCCATGTGCAATAATGAAGTAAAATGAAAATATCATCAATTCAATAGAGAGAGTTTTTCATTTCAACGTTAAAGAATGTGGGACGGGGGCACCTGGCTGGCTCAGTCAGTGGAACGTACAACTCTGGATCCCAAGGTTGTGAGCCCAAGCCCCGTGTTGGGTATAGAGATTGCTTAAAAATAAAAAAAATATTTAAAAAAAAGGAATGTGGACTATTCCTGTTTCTATACCAGTCTGGCCCCAGTTTCTCCCTGTATGCAGTTTACTCTCAATATAAACTGAATTTTCTTTCATTTCTGGGTACACCCAACTCCTTCCTGCAGCCATATCTAATAATAATGATGTTAGTACTTTCAGTAATTGATGCTTAGATGCACATTTAACATCTCTGAAATCAGGACACATCTAGGATTGCTGTTGGTCAATTGTTCATGTGTAGACTGGGTCACAGCAGTTCATGTCATCACTTCCATTGAGCTCTGCATCTGTTGTCTTTGATTGCCCTTTAATGAATCTTCAAAGAGATTACCCTATAATTTGCATTGAAATGAAAAGTTTTAATGTGCACGGAAGGGCATGGAAACAGCAGTATGACACGGGATACAAATCTATGTGTAAATAAGTTTAAAAGGGCTCCTTCAGTAAATATACATAACAAATCTAAGCAATAAGAAACCACTGGTTTTAATTTTAGGTTTTTTTTTCTTAATTCTTGATTCTTTTAATTCTCAACATTTTTCTTAAATTCTTATGTGTTACCTAAAATAATGGTTTGTTTTACTGACATTGCTGGCAGCTTGGATTAGATAGAATATATTAGTGATAGTAATAGCTGCTAACATTTACTGAAGGCACTGTTTGTGCTTTTCATTTTACTCAACACATTTGTATATGTGGTAGGCTCTGTGGTCTGGGATGCCTTTCTTTCTTGAACATTCACTGTTTAAAATTTATGTATATATATATATATATACACACATGTATATATATACGTGTGTGTGTATATATATATATACATATATATATATTTAGGAGCACCTAGGTGGCTCAATCAGGTAAGCATCTGACTCTTGCTCAGGTCATAATCTCATAGTTCATGAGCCTTGCATTGGGCTCTGTGCTGACAGTTCAGAGCCTGGAGCCTGCTTTGGATTCTATGTCTCCCTCTCTCCCTGGTCCTCCCTCGCTCATGCTCTGTCTCTATCTCTCTCTCTCAAAAATAAACATTAATTTTTTAATTTTTTAAATTAATTAGTACAGGCCCTCTAAATTCTTATAAGAAGTTAAGGGGAAGGTAAACACCTCTTCCTGAGTTTGTTGCACCTAGATTGTCTTCAGTTAGAAATAATCCACATACTGGGGCGCCTGGGTGGCTTAGTCGGTTAAGCGTCCGACTTTCGCTTAGGTCATGATCTCGTGGTTCGTGGGTTCGAGCCCCGCGTCGGGCTCTGTGCTGACTGCCAGCTCGGAGCCTGGAGCCTGTTTCAGAGTCTGTGACTCCCTCTCTCTCTGACCCTCTCCTGCTCACGCTGTCTCTCTCTCTCTCTCTCCTAGAAATAAATAAAACACTAAAAAAAAAATTAAAAAAAAAAGAAATAATCCACATACCAAAATCTTTTATTTGGGGGTCATTATTCTGCCTCCCTCCCACCTCCATCCTGAGGAAGTTAGTAGGTCTGTTTGAATCACATTCATGTTATCCAAGGATAATTTTGATGAAGTTTTAGGGTGATGGTGGGTGCTCTGGAGCCAATGGCCAAGAAGGAATTCTTGACGACGTCTTTGGTGCAAAAAGGTGATTTTATTAAAGCACAGGGACAGGACCTGGGGGCAGGAGGAGCTGCGCTGGGGTCATTATGGGTAACTCATTATATACCCTCAAGTAGAGAGGGAGTCAGGGATAGATTAAGTCTCTAAGCAATTTTGGAAGCAAGGTTTCCAGGGCCTTGAGGGGCTAGCTATTGCTAGGGAAATGCCATTTATTACCTTTTAGTAAAACCTGTCCTGAGACCCTTCATATGTATATCAGGGGCCATAAGCAAGGATATATCTTGGGGGTAGTTGAGACAAAGGAAGTAGACTTACAGGATTCTCGAGGTTGGGATAACGTTAAGCTAAGGTTCTTTTTTGCCTCTAGCAAAGTGTCATCATCCAGGCAGCTGAACTTCTAGAGAGAGGTCACTCTGCTGGCTTCCAGAACTTGTCAGTGGGGGGCGCCTGGGTGGCTCAGTTGGTTAACCGTCTGACTTCAGCTCAGGTCATGATCTTGCAGTTTGTGAGTTCGAGCCCCGCATCCGGCTCTGTGTTGACTGCCAGCTCAGAGCCTGGAGCCTGTTTCAGATTCTGTACCTCCCTCTCTCTCTCTGACCCTCCCCTGATCACACTGTGTCTCTGTCTCAGAAATAAATAAAATACTAAAACATTAAAAAAAAAGAACTTGTCAGTGGATTGTAGGCAGTAAGGGTTTTTAATTTTTCATTTGCCTTAGTTTCCCACGTTACCATGGCAAGCACTTAAACCCCTTTCCTTTGTTTTTGGGAGAAGGAACATAGCATACATTCAGGGGTAGGGGGTGGGGTCAGGGAGTGTTGTTGGCCTGTATTTTGCTCTCAGCTTGCTACACGCTCCCTCATCACTTTGCCTTCTAACTATTTTTTAGGTGTCTCTCTTCCCAGTTACACTGTACGACCTTGAGGGTTAAGACCATCTTTTCTGTGTTTTGGGGTCTTCTGTACTTACCACAGCCTGCTTCTTCTAAGCATCCGCATGAAAAAAGGAAACAACAGCTAAAGTTTAATGACGGAGGCAAAACTTGACGTAGAATACATTTTACAATCTGCCGAATGTTTCTGCACTACTTCATTCCATTATCACTACATCTAGGTTAGGTTAGGTGCGAGCACATTTGTAGTTGAGGCTCTTTGTTCATTAAGTGCCAGTGACAGTCTGAAATTTCGGTGCTTGACCCTTCACCTCAGGTTTTTTTTTTAATTCAAAAATTTTCAAAAATGTTTATTTTTGAGACAGAGAGAGAGAGAGAGAGTGAGTTGGGGTGGGGCAGAGACAGAGGGAGACACAGAATCTGAAGCAGGCTCCAGGCTCCGAGCTGTCAGCACAGAGCCGGATGCGGGGCTCAGACTCACAAACTGCAAGATCAGGACCTGAGCTGAAGTTGGACGCTTCACAGACTGAGCCACGCAGGCACCCTCACCTCAGGTTTCTTTCCACTCTCTCCGAAGCTCTCAGAGGAACGTTTGATTCCTTAAAAGAAGGGTACATTTCAAACAACCGGAATGAGAGCAAGAAAAAATCCCCTGCCAGGAGAGGGGTGGCACACAGATAAACCAAAAGGAGAGCTCAATAAAGCTACAAGCAGCAAACATGAACGGCAAAGGGCGATGGGAATGCCCACTGGGCCTCTTTCCCTAATCACTCAAGTGAAAGTCCTCACGCAGCCCCACGTTTTGCCTCTAGCTCAGGATCATCCTGCCTCTGCCCAGTGCCCTGTGTACTTCCACCCTCCCTTGGCTCTGCTCAGCGCCAGTCTTCTGACCACTTTGAGACCACCTGCCGGCCCCCAAAGGCTCCTATTGGCTCCTCCACCCTTCCAGTCCAGTCTCCTCCCACCAGAGGCACCGCCCCCTCACACTGCGCCTTCATTTTCTTTCCCGCGGGCCGGAAGACGCAGGCGGACAAACCGGGCTGCGCCGCAGCAGGGCAGTCGAGCGGCAGGAAGAGGCCTCTCTTTCCCAGAGCCCCACTGCCTTGTGGGACTGTGGCGAGTTCCTCAGGCCTAGACAAGTTTTCCGGCTTCCTCCACCCCCCCCCCCCCTCCCTTGTCGAGTACGGAAGCTGAGAGGGTCCGCGGGCAATCATGGCGGCGCACCTAAAGAAGCGAGTGTACGAGGAATTCACTAAGGTGGTTCAGGTAATTTACGGAAGGAAAGGTCCCGCGACCAGTCCCGGGCGGGGAAGGTTATGCACGTTCCAGACACTTTGGCAAAACAGGCGCCGCAAACCTGGGTTGAGTGCCGAGTACTTATATAGGCTCTCTGAAACTACACCTAAGTGGGCGTGTTCGTTTGCAGCTGCTGTGGTCATTTTTAATATGTGCAGTCTGAGACTACTAAAAAAATAGAATTATTGCCGAGAACAAATAGCACTTTACAATATGCGAAGATGTCTTATCCGTTATTTCAGCTTATTCGGGTTACATTACATTAGCATCTTCGTTTTACAGATGTGGACTTCTGGAGGGATAAGGGGATTCAGAGCTAATAACTGGTAGAGCCTCTCTCAACTCTATTTCAAAAAAAGCGCCCCGGGACAAGTTGGTTGTGTGCAAAACTCTTAAGAGATTGAAAGAGGAGCCTTTAGAAATCTCAAGACCCAGCCAAAGCACGTGAGGGTCACAGGCTGCATAGGGGCAGAACTCTCCATTGGTGGAACAGCTTACCTAGGAAGTAGGGCAGAGTGCTTTATTCCTTTGGAGTTGAGGACAGGTGAGCCGAGCCCCTGTCAAAGCAGGATTCTCCATTTGTCTCCTCATAAGTGCTGCTAACGTGGAGGTTAATCCCAGGGTGTCTCTAGTGTGCTGCTTCTCAGACTTTTTATGCAGATCACCGGGTGATCTTGTTAAAGTCTAGACTATACTCAGTGGGGTGGGGGTGGGGTGAGGCGAGTATCTGCATTTCTGACAAACTCTCAATGGATGCTAGTAGATCAAAAGCATCCTTAAATCTGTAGAGTACCCCTAGATCCTTAGACTTCTAGGTAGCAAGACAGACCATCCAGCAGGAAACTGTCCTTAAACATTTAATTAATTCCTTCAACAACAGGTTATTGAGTAAATGAGTGGTTACTGTGTATCCGGTGTAGTGAAAAGTGTTGAGCTAAGAAGTCCAGTAAAGGTTAGGGTCCTTGTCCTTTAGGAGCTCACAGACTAGTGGGAGAGACAGGAAGACATATCTGTGATTATACTACAGAGAGATGATTCCATTGAAAAATCAAATTTTTCTTCCTCTTTTCACTTATTTCACTTATCACATCTTTGTAGCATATTCCCACTGTAGGGAAGTTAGTCTATTCCTTATTTTTTTTTCTCAAAATAACTGAGATTTAACATTGACACTTTTTGTTGCTCCATTTTATGTGAAATAGTTTTCTTGAACTTTTAGAATGAGTCAAGATTCAGGAAAGGTTTTTTTTTTTTTTATTTTTGAGTACTCTCTGCTCGATGTGGGGCTCGAACTCACCACCCTGAGATCAAGAATCTCATGCTACATGGACTGAGCCAGCCAGGGGCCTCCTCAGGAAAGTTTTTCTTATTTCACAGAGCTCCTTCTGTGGTTTGCTTTCTGGAATTTTCTGGGTCTGCTTCCCTTGCCCACTTGTGTACTTTGTGTGTGTGTACGATTTTATAATTGTAGTAAAATACATTTTTTTACCATTTTAAACATTTTTAAGTATACAGTTCAGTGGCATTAAGTTCATTCACATTGTTACCCAGTGTGATTTCATTTCTTCCTATTCTATTGTTTCCACTTCTCAAGACTACTCACCCTTCCTCCAAACATGCCATGTGTTTACACTTCTCCAGACTCTTGTACCTGTTGTCTCCTTTAAATGGAATGCATGTCATTTTTCCTTTTATTTTTGCTCTCACGTTTTGGCTTCAAGACTCAACTAAAATCTCAGCAAGAGTTTTGTCTCTTCCTCCCCTGCTTCTGTAGCAAGCATTCTATATTCATCTATTTGTACTTATTCCTCAGTGCTACTATAATTATTAGTTGTTGACCTTAAAAATAGTTATTTTACCAGCAAAATGTAGTTTTTGGGGAATAACAGCTGCAATTTGGCACATACAAGCTAAGGCAGAACTGTAGGCAAGTCCAGCAAACTGAGGAGAGGACCCTTATTTTATGGAGAAAGAAGTCAGGAGAGGATTTTTTTTTTTTAGTGTTTATTTATTTTTGAGCAAGAGAGAGATAGAGAGAGGGACTCTCTACGGGCTCTCCAGTGACAGCAGTGAGCCTGATGCAGGGCTCGAACCTAGGAACCATGAGATCATGACCTGAGCCAAAGTCCTATGCTCAAATGACTGAGCCACCCAGGTACGTCCAGGAGAGGCTGTTTTGAAGGCAAAGTCTAAGGTGATGAGAGTTTCTCATTGGCTGAGTTGCAAGAGTGGTTGATTTCTTGTAGGAGAGGCCATGTACATCTTTCCCTGTTGGAGCCTATAATTGATGATTCTTTCCTGTTGATTCTTCTTTTGGCCTCTATAATGGGCAGTTCTTTCCCTAGTTGACTCTTGAGTAGTACTGTTCCTTCTAGCCTCCCCTCGTGTCCTCCCTCCTCAATTTTAATGAGTTTCCCCTTTATTAATTTTACACAGTGTACATATTTCCCTACCAGTCTGGGCTACTTAAGGACAGAGATAATGCCTGCTTCATCTGTGTCCCCTCTTATGAGTGATAGAGTCTACATCGTATGTTGTGTGACTGGAGGTCTCACTTCTTGGATTCCCCATAGAAAGATTTATGTGATGATCCAAACTCGAATAAAGACGGTCAGAAGGAATGTAGCAAGCACAAAGCAGCTTAATTAAGGACAGTACACTTTCAAGGTGGCAGAGTGGGCAGGCCCAGAGGTAGTTACTGCTCTGGAGCTAGGGCTGTCTTTTTGTGTTTGCATAGGTTATAGATCATAGCCAGGGCTGTCTCCAACTGAGTTTTGTCTCCAGTCATCTAAGGGACTCCTCCTACTGGGTGGGAGGGGGAGTTTTTGGCTCTGCTCTTGCTGGAACTATTACGGTTTATAATGAAGGTATAGGTTACTCTGGGCCAGAGGTTGAAGAGGAGAGCTGTAAGTTCTGTTCTTGTGGCTTGGTCAGCTCCAGGGTGTTGGGAGCCTTAAGGCCAGGATGTTGAAAGTCACAAAGTCAGGATGTTGTGCCCTCAGGCTTCAAATGTGTCATGTATTTATCACCTGTGCCTCCAGATCAGGTCTAACTTTATCACTCCTGGATAGACTATAGGTCCTGGCTTGCCAAAATGTTATTGATGGTTGACTGTTAGCAGATATTGGTTTGTCTTCCCCCTTACCTACTCTCTAGGGAAAGAAATCTCTCTCAGCTTTTGAACTGATTGGAGCCTAGATAACACTGAAGGCTGAGTTTGTGTAGAATAGGATAGGAATGAGTAAGGATTTTAGGAAAAAAGCTCATTTCTTCACTTCATTCTGCATTAATCATTACCATACAGTGATGAAATGAGGTCTTAGGGCTTCTGTCTTTCCCTCTGCTATAAAGATAAGGAGGGAGAGAGAACTGGTATGCTGGTGTGTATTTTGTGCTATTATGTATTTATACAATTAAAGACAGAGACTTCTCAAATATCTGTACAATATAGGTACTGTATTCCTTTTTATAGAAGGACAGGCCTCCCTCACTAGCAAGTGGTTACTGAACCCAAATTCCTCTGCTTCAAAACCCTTGGTCTCTTTATCATGCCATACTGTGTTCCTGACTAGAATAATCCTAATCTTTTCTCTGCGGGAATGTACATTTATAAAGAGGTGATTGCTCAAGATATCAAAATGATGCATTAGGTGTTAAGGAAAATTATTGATACAGCATTTGCCTTATGTTATCATGCTTTCTATACCTACCTGCCAGGGCCTGATGTAAGCCCTGGAGTGACAGGTTCCTTTTTGGATGAACTTTACAGCACCCATTATATGTAACAAATGCATCTAGAAAGCTTCTAGTTATGCATCATCCTTGGGAGAATTGAGAAAATAGTTACCCAAATTATTTTGTGTGTCCTGTGGTTGAGAGGATGATCCCTAGTTGAGAAAGACTGGTAGTAGTGTCATTCTCATTTTGCAAATCATAAAGGTAAGAGTTATAACTTACTTAGAGCAGCAGCGGAATTGGAACTCAGGCACAACCCCTAAGGCTGAATAATTATTCAGTAATGAAAAAGTTTGTTAAGTGGCTACAGTTTGCAAGGTATTTTTAAATTTTTTTACACTAGCCATCCTTTGAATAAAGGCAGAATGGTTTGGGTAGTCATCTGGAGTAAGGGGAAGACGTTTTAGTCAGTGTAAGCTGCAGGCAGTTCCCATCAGTTCAGTTTTCTTAGGAGGGAAGCTGGGTGCCTGGGCATTGTCTGTATGTTTAGAGAACTGAGATTTCTTTCTTTCTTTTTTTTTTTTTTTTTTTTTAATATTTTTATTTATTTCTAGGAGAGAGAGAGAGACAGCGTGAGCAGGGGAGGGTCAGAGAGAGAGGGAGTCACAGACTCTGAAACGGGCTCCAGGCTCTGAGCTGGCAGTCAGCACAGAGCCCGACGTGGGGCTCAAACCCACGAACTGCGAGATCATGACCTAAGCGGAAGTCGGACGCTTAACCGACTAAGCCACCCAGGCGCCCCAGAGATTTCTTTTTAAATAAAGAATGGAGCAGATCCTTTGTGTGTCCTTTTAACCCTAAAGCTACAACAGTCCTAAGAGACAGGCAGAACAAAACGTTAGTGGACTTACCTCACAGAGCAAGAAACTGAGACTCGGAGAAATGAAATGACTAGCCCCAAGTGGTCGGAGCTAGTGAAAAGCAAAATGGGGACTCTTAACCGTGTCTCCAATCTAGTGCACTTTTTTGTGTTCATAACACTGCTTTTTCCTAAAGTTAGGTCTATTAGCTAAATATATTACTTGGTATAAGGGAATGAGGCAAAGTTAAATTTACAGACTCTGTTTTCATGTCTTACCTTTCCTACTCCCTTGAAGCAACAGCAGGAGGAAATTGCAACCAAGAAACTCCGACTGACCAAGCCAAGTAAATCTGCAGCACTCCACATAGATCTGTGTAAAGCTACCTCCCCAGCAGATGCTTTGCAGTACCTGCTCCAGTTTGCCAGGAAGCCTGTTGAAGCAGAAAGTGTGGAGGGAGTAGTCAGGATTCTCTTGGAACATTATTATAAGGTAAGATGGTCTTGAGGATCTGATGAGAATATGTGTGAGAATTGTATCACGTGTAAAGAATGGGTTCGTATAGCAAAATAAGTAAGAAAGTGTTCATTCAGTAATGCCTTCTGTGTGCCAGGCACTATAGATGCAGAGATGAAAAAGATCCAAATCCTGACATCAAATTCACAAGATGTATTTATTTTTCAGTTTTTGTAAGTAAGATCTGAATTACAAGGGAAGAAATGATTTCCAAGTATTTGAATCACAGATGAATCAGAGTTCTAAACTTTATTATGAAAATTATTAAGCCTATAGAAAAGTAGAGACAATACTATAATGAACTGCCAAATACCCATCTCTGGGATTTAATAGTTAACTAATATGTTGCCAAATTCGTTCCCTTTGTTTTCCTGAAGTTTTTTTAAAATATCATGATATTTTTCCCTAAAGTATTCAGTAAGGGACTTAAAAAATATATTTATTTTGAGGAGAGAGAGTGTGTGTGTGTGTTTGCATGCGTACGCATGTCCATGCATGCATGCATGCTCCGGCTTGGGGGAGGGGCAGAGGGAAGGAGAGAGAAAATCCTAAGCAGCCTCCATGCTCAGCTTGGAGACCAATGTGGGGCTCAATCTGACTTTGAAATCGTGACCTGAGCTGAAATCAAGAGTTGGACATGGGGGCACCTGGGTGGCTCAGTCAGTTGAGCCGAAAATCAAAATGCCAACACTATTCACACATGGCACTGATCTTTTTAAATCTAGAACAAATTTATTATTTTGGTGATGCTGATCTGATAAACTCAGTCAGTTATTTATAAAATGTCTTGTTTTCTGAATTAGTTTACTTGTTCTCTATCCCTTTTATTTACTAGGAACTGAAAGTTAGATATACAGTATAGGCTTAGTTAGATTTAGATTAAGCATATTTTTGAAATTTTTAAGAATACATTATAGATGATTTGTATTTCATATTTCATCTGTGAAATACATGTAATGTCTTCAGATGTTCACTTGCCCAACCTCCTTTTTCCCTTCAGCCTCTCTTCTTTCTATAAACTATGATTATTTAAGTCTTTTATGTATGACATGAAGGGTCTTTTCCTTTACTCCTATAATGTTCTAGCTTAGTCAGAAATGTTTGCAGTTGTCCAAACACCTTTTTTTCACTTGCTGTTCCATCAGCCTAGCACCCCGTGTCTCTTCCGCTGCCCAGTGACCTGGTCTGCCACTTTCTCTGCCAAACACATTCTTTCCTCAGAGTCTTTCACGTACATTTCCTTCTTCCTAGAACACTTCCCTCAGATGTTCACATGTCTGCTTCCCAAACTTTGTTCAGGTCTTAGCTTAAGTGTCACTTTTTTCATTAAGGCCTTTTTTAATCCCTGTATTTAAAATTGAAACTGCCTCTTCTACCCCAGAACCTCCTAGCCCTCTTCCTTGATTTTGTTTTTTCTTTTTTCTTTTTTTTAAAAAAATTTTTTTTTTTTTAATGTTTTATTTATTTCTAGGAGAGAGAGAGAGACAGCGTGAGCAGGGGAGGCTCAGAGAGAGAGGGAGTCACAGACTCTGAAACAGGCTCCAGGCTCTGAGCTGGCAGTCAGCACAGAGCCCGACGCGGGGCTCGAACCCACGAACCGCGAGATCATGACCTAAGCGAAAGTCGGACGCCCAACCGACTAAGCCGCCCAGGCGCCCCTGATTTTGTTTTTTCCATAGCACTTGCCAACTATATAATCCATATAATTTTCTTATTTATTTTGTTCCTCACACCAGAATGGAAGCTCATCTTGAAGAGGGGTTTTTGTTTTTTTAACTGGATAGTTGATTTAAGTTGATAGTGGGGTGGTAAATTAGTATTTGTTGAATGAATGAGTGTATGCTTTGTAAGACTTTTTACTCAGTTAACAGTGGTTATTATATAGCCAGCATTTTTCTGGGTACTGGACAGGCCTCTTAGCACATTTATTAGCTCTTAGTATTACTACTGTTCATCATATATGTCTTTCTCCTTCAGACTTTAAGCTTCTAAGCCCAGAGACTACAAGTCTGTTTATCTCTGTCCCAGTGCCTGCAAAGTCCCTAGAACACTGTGGGGTGTAAATAAATGCTTCCCTCATGTTTTACATGAATTTAATCTGCGTTTCTCTTCTCCAGATTTCAGATACTTAGTAATGTATTTTCTTAGCAATATTTACTATTATATGATAATATAACTTTTTTACCACTAACCATCTGTAATAATACTTCTAAGAGCAATGAACATTCGTATAGTGTGTTGGAGTTTAGACACCTCTTTTAACATGTAATATTTTATTTAGTCTTGATGACATCACCATTGTTATATCTGTAATCCAGATAAGGAACTGAGTTTGGAGCTGTTAGTATCCAAGGGGACCCAGCTAGGTAAATTGGAGGATCTGGATTTGAATCTGGGTTGGTTTTTTTTTTAACCTTTTGTCATGAAACATTTCAAATATGTATATTAGTAAAGAGAGCAGTTTAATTCCCATGTACCTATTACCCAGCTTCAACAGTTACCATTTTGTGGCCAAACTTGTTTTATTCTCATGCCCCCTACCCCACTTCCTCCACTCTTACCTCTCTACCGTATTTTCCCTGGCATCATACCATTTAGTTTATAAATTTCAATTTATATCTCTAAACAATAAAGACTTTTTTTAGGTTTATTTATTTATGTGAGAGAGACAGAGACAGTGTGAGTGGAGGAGAGGCAGAGAACAAGAGGGAGAGAGAGAGAAGCAAGCTCCATGCTGCCGGCACAGAGCCTGATGCAGGGCTCATACCCAAAAAACTGAGATCATGACTTGAGCCTAAACCAAGAGTTGGATGCTTAACCTACTGAGCTACTCAGATGCCCCAACAATAAGGACATTTTTAAAAGACATAATCATATCATTGTCATATCTGAAAGAAAAATTGAATTCAGATATTCTGAGGTCATACCCCAGGCCCTTTAACCAGGCTGTGCTGCTGGAGTTAGTCTAGCAGATTTTGCCCCAGAGGAAATGGAGGAGAGATGCCAAGTTCATCCAGTTGTAGATAGATGAAGATAGTGGTTTTTTTTTTTTTTTTTTTTTAAATCCTTTCTTCTGTTATCCAGAAATGTAGTCTTTTATATTTTAGTAGATAAACTACTTGGGCCTCTGCTTCTGTCCTCCAAATTTTTCTGTGGTTGTATAGTAGTGTTTAGACTTCTTTCACATGAGAGGTTCTTTACTTATACAATGTGCTCGATGCTGTGGAAGATATAGAACTGTGAGACATGTTCCTTGTCCTTTAGTGGCCAGTAGTATATTTGGTAGTTGGTAGAACAAATAATACATGTAGTAAGTAGTAAGGGCTAAAGTTGTTCATTTTCTCAAAATGCCCTAACTCTGTGCCAGGCTGTGTGCTTCATGTTGGAGATACAGAGATGATTATGTGATACCTGATCTGAGTCTAGTTGGGTAGGTAACACAAATGGATAATAACAACACTGTGTCAAAGGTGCTATGAAATCTGGGACAGGTTATGATGTGACCTCAAAGAAGAGGATAATCAGTTTTACTTGGGAGCAGGGGTCTAGAAAGGCATTATAGAGTAGGAGTGATGCTTGAGATCAGTCTTAAAAAACAGATTTCGGCCAGTTGGAAAACAGGAGGAAAGGCATTTTAGAGAGAAGGAGCAGTTGTGGGCAAAGGCATGGCAATGTGATAGCCTGTCATATTAGAAGGAATGCAAGTGACTGGTATAGATTTTAGGTTGAAAGCTCTTTAAGAGAGAAGACTAGAAATAGTAAAGGGCCTTGTATTTTATTGTGTGGGTATTGTTTTAGACATGTCACTCTGGGAACAGGATGGAGGATGGAGGAATTGGATGAGGGCAGAATGGGTGTTAGGTGACCAACTAGGAGACTGGTAAGTCTGTAGTAAGCTGATGAAAGCCTGAACCAGGAGAGTTTGAATGATGAGAAGAGCAGTCATTGGAGAGGGCTTCCCTGGAGGCAGTTCGTTTAAGTTTTGGCGTTGAGGGTACCAGGGGATAATTTCAGAAAGTAAAAGAAGTAAAGCATCCAGATGAATAAAGAATGTCACTGGTCAGATGTTCTCATCTTCTTTTTGGTCTCATTCTTGCCCCCTTGCCTCCCTCTTATCTGCTAGGCTTAGTACTTCTGTTTTCTCTGCAGCTGTCTTGTGTTTGGAGGCCTGTGACTCCATTTCAGACCGTTGAAAGGCTACATAGCACTCCTCCTGCCCTCTCTCACTACAAATCATTTTTGACTAGTATTTGACTCGTCTGTTGTCTCTGAAAGACAATTATTTGATTGTGTGATATTTCAGTGATTTGAAGTCCACAAAGAATTGGCTCTTCCTTGTGTTTAAAACTGAACGGAGGCTCTCCCTTCATTCTCCAGTCTACCTTATCTCAGGAAATGTTACCAATGTCAATATAGACCCTTAAATCAGAAACCTGAGAAAGATCCTTTACCCTTTCCTCTCCCCATACTCCCTTTCTCACCAGATCTTGTTGATTTTACTTTCAAAATATATCATGTTTCCACTGTTACCTCAGTAATCCAAGTAACTATATTTTAAAAATTTTGCTATGAAATGTAAGACATAAAGAAGAATATGTAGAAAAACCTCATACAGCCTATTGATCTACCACAGTGTGAACACAGTGTGTAACCACCATCCAGGTCAAGAAATGGGCTATTATCAGCCTTCCATAAGCCTCCTAAACTCCCACCTAATGATTTACATCTTTTCCAAAAGATGACCACCACTGTCCTGACTTTCAGGGTATTAACTACCTTTTAAAAAATTTTTTTACCATTAAACCAGCACTCCTAATTACAATTTATTTTTGTCTTTTTTTCTTTTTTTTTTTTTTAATGTTTTTTATTTATTTCTAGGAGAGAGAGAGAGAGACAGCGTGAGCAGGGGAGGGTCAGAGAGAGAGGGAGTCACAGACTGAAACAAGCTCCAGGCTCTGAGCTGGCAGTCAGCACAGAGCCCGACGCGGGGCTTGAACCCACGAACCGCGAGATCATGACCCAAGCGAAAGTCGGACGCTTAACCGACTAAGCCACCCAGGCGCCCCATGTCTTTTTTTCTTTTTAAAGTTTGTGGATTAGATAATACAGTATGTATCTTTTTATGGGTGGCTTTTGCTCAGAATTCTACCTATGGTGTTCATCCTTATTGTTGATGGTAGCTGTAGTTCATTGATTTTTACCACAGCAGATTTCTTTGTATGAATATACCCTAATTTATTTATCCATTCCATTACTGATGAACATTTAGGCTGTCTCCACTTTTTAGCTATTACAAGAAAGAGTGCCATGAACATTTTTGAACAGATCTCCTGATATGCAGGTCTTACATTTCTGTGTTTTGTATACCCTGCAGTGAAATTACAGAGCCAACTTTTTCGAAGTGGCAGTACCAGTTTATACCCCTGTTAGCACTGTGTGAGAATTCCAATCCCACATATTTGCCAACAGTTAGAATTGTTAATCGTATTCATTTGACAGTCCTTGTGAATATGTGTGGTATATCATTGTGGCCTTAATTTGCATTCCTTGTATTTCTGATGAAGTGGAGCAACTATAATATGTTTAATTGGCCATTTGGATATCTTTTTGGTTAATGTCTGTTTATGTCTCTTGCTTATTTTTCTTTTTCCTTATTGTTGTGTTTTTTTAAATTTTTTATTTATTTTTTTAAAAATTTTGTAATTTATTTTTTTTCCTTATTGTTTTGTATGGATTCTTTATATTCTAGGTACAAGTTCTTTAACGGCTTTAATGGTTATATGTGTTTCAAGTATCTTCTTCCTTTTTCATTCCTCCCACCTTTCCCTCCCTGTTTGTTGCATTTGATGAAAAGAAAAGAAGTTCTTAATGTAGTCGAATTTGACCATCTTTTAATTTATTTTTGGGTTTTTCTTATCTGATGTAAGAAGGGCTTACCTACCCTGAGCTTATTGAGACATTTTGCTACATTGTTACTAGAAGCTTTATTATTTGCTTTCCACACATAGTGTTGATTTGTGTATGTTGATTAGGCATACGGAAATCCAAATGTCCTAACACCATTTATTGAAAAGAATGTCCTTCCTCCATTGTTGTGCAGTACCACCTTTGCGGTAAGTGAAGTGTCTGCATATCGGTATTTCAGGGCTTACTGTTCTATTCCATTTGTCTATTTGTCTATTTTTCTGCCAGTACCATGCTGTCTTAGCATAGCATTGTAATAAATTTTGACGTCTGGTAGGACAAGTTCACTCACCTTGCTCTTCCTTAAGAATATCTTGGTGATTCTCGATCTTTTCATTTCTTTATGAATTTTGAAATCAGCTTGTGAAATTCTGACCCAAAACAAAGTTTCTGTTAGGATTGTGATTAGGATTGGATTAATTCTATAGTTCTGATGACATTTGGGGATTGCCATTTTATAGTATTGGGTTTTCCAGTCTATAAATGTGGTACATCCCTATTTTAATACTGTTTTATAGTTTTCTGCATGGGGGTTTTGTAGATTTTGTTAGTTATTCCTAGATATTTAATATTTTATGTTAACAGTACATAGCTGATATTCAGAAATGCAGTTGACTTCTGTTTACTAACTTTTATATCTTAAAATCTTGTTAAGCACATTTAACAATTTTAATACATTATATGTAGATTATTTTGAATTTTTTACAAGTAATCGTATCAGCAAATAATGGCTTTGTTTAATATTAGTAAAATGATACCAGCTATCTTTTGGTTATAGTTTGCATGGTATACCAACAAACTATCTTTTATTTTATCTTTTATTTTTTATCTTTTATTTCTATCTTTTATTTTCATCTTTTATAGTTCTTAGATAAAAACTGTATGTTTTTTATATATACATAAAAATATATTTTATTTTATTNCCCCTATGCATCAGCACTCCTATATCCCTTGGGAAAATTCCTAGCAGTGTTATTGCTGGGTCATAGGGGAGTTCTAACATATAGTTAGTTTTTAAAAAATGTTTACAATTTTTAAATTGATCATTTAGTTCATTACATTTAATGTAATTATTGTGTGTGGGTTTAAAATCTACCCTCTTTATTAAATGCTTTCTATCTGTGGGGCACCTGGGAGGCTCAGTCAGTTAAGTGTCTGACTTCAGCTCAGGTCATGATCTTGCAGTCTGTGAGTTTGAGCCCCATGTTGGGCTCTGTGCTGACAGCTCAGAGCCTGGAGCCTGCTTCAGATTCTGTCTCCCTCTCTGTCTGCCCCTTCCGCTGCTCACTCTCTGTCTCTCCCTCTCTCAAAAATGAGTAAACATTAAAAAAAAATAAAATGTTAAAAAAATGCCTTCTATTTGTCTTTCCTGTTTAATGTTCTTTTTCCCTTGTTTCTTGCCATCTTTTTTTTTTTATTAAAAAAATTTTTTTTAATGTTTTATATAAGAGACAGAGACAGAGAGAGAGCGGGGGAGGGGCAGAGAGAGAGAGGGAGACACAGAATCAGAAGCAGGCTCCAGGCTTTGAGCTGTCAGTCAGCACAGAGCCAGATGTGGGCTTTGAACCCACGAACCGTGAGATCATGATCTGAGATGAAGGTGGACGTTTAACTGACTGAGCCACCCAGGTGCCCCTCTTGCCATCTTTTGAATTAATTTTTTAAAATTCTTTCCACCACTCCTCTTTATTAGCTTGGGAATTATACATTCTTTTATACTTTTTTACTGGTTAACCTAGATATTACAACATGAATATTTTTTAATTTGAAGTGAAATTTTTAAAAATTTATTTTTATCGAAGTACAATACAATATGAATTCTTGACTTATCAAAGTCAAATGTTAGTTATATGGCACAGTTACCATTTTGGACAGTGTGAGGACTTATCTCCATTTATCCATCTTCCTGACTTACATGAGAGTGTAATTGTATATTTTATTTTTCCATTTTTCACTCTGTAAGACAATCTTATTTTATACAAGCGATATTTATTCACATTTACTTACATAGTTGTCATCTGCTCAGAAGTATTATTGCTTTTCTTTCTTTCTTGCATCGGTGACTTCATCTGAGATTATTTTCCTTTTGAGTGAAGAATACCCCCTGATATTTCCATTTTTTTGTAAGTTTACTGATGACACTTCTTTGTGTTTTTTGTATGGAAGAGTTTTCTTTTACTTTCATTCTTGCAGAATTTATTTCTACTTATTTATTTTTTAAGTTTATTTATTTTGAGGGAGAGATAGACTGAGGGCAGAGAGGGAGGGAGGGAGAGAGAGAGAGAGAGAGAGAGATGGAGAGAGCGCAGACCCTGGTGTGGGCCTCAGTCCTCATGAACCAGTAGATCATGACTTGAGCTGAAATCAAGAGTTGGACTGGGGCGCCTGGGTGGCTTAGTCGGTTAAGCGTCCGACTTTCGCTTAGGTCATGATCTCGCGGTTCATGGGTTCGAGCCCTGCGTCGGGCTCTGTGCTGACTGCCAGCTCAGAGCCTGGAGCCTCTTTCGGAGTCTGTGACTCCCTCTCTCTCTGACCCTCCCCTGCTCACGCTATCTGTCTCTCTTTCTCTCCTAGAAATAAATAAAAAATATTTAAAAAAAAAAAAAGAGTTGGACTAAGCCACCCAGATGCCCCAGACATCTCATTTTATTCTGTTATCTTCTCGTCTGAGTTTTCATTCGTCGTCTTGTGCTTCATTCTGGACCTATCATCTGTTCACTAATTCTCTTTTCACCTTGTCTAGTCTCCTGCTAACCTGTCCATTTGTTTTTAATTTCATTTATTGCTTTTTGTCATTTCTATAATTTCTTTTTTTTTAAATTTATTTATTGTTTAATTTACATCCAAATTAGTTAGCATATGGTGCAACAATGATTTCAGGAGTAGATTCCTTACCCGTTTAGCCCATCCCTCCTTCCAGCAACCTTCTGTTTGTTCTTTATGTTTAAGAGTCTTTTATGTTTTGTCCCCCTCCCTGTTTTTAAATTATTTTTGTTTTCCTTCCCTTATGTTCATCTGTTTTGTTTCTTTTTTTTTATTTTTATTTTTATTTTTTATTTTTTTAATTTTTTTTTTAATGTTTTTATTTATTTCTAGGAGAGCGAGAGAGAGGCAGCGTGAGCAGGGGAGGGGCAGAGAGAGAGCGAGTCAGACTGAAACAGGCTTCAGGCACTGAACTGGCAGTCAGCACAGAGCCCGACGCGGGGCCTGAACCCACGAACCACGAGATCATGACCTAAGCGAAAGTCGGACGCTTAACCGACTAAGCCACCCAGGCGCCCCATCTGTTTTGTTTCTTAAATTCCTCATATGAGTTAAGTCATATGATATAGATCTCTCTCTGAATGACTAATTTCACTTACCATAATACCCTCCAGTATTACCCTCCTAATTTCCCTACTCTACCCTATTCATTTCACTTAGCATAATATCCTCCAGTTCCATCCATGTAGTTGCAAATGGCAAGATTTCATTCTTTTTGATTGCCAAGTAATCCTCCATTGTATATAAACAACATCTTCTTTATCGATTCGTCTGTTGGACATTTGGGCTCTTTCTATACTTTTTTGGCTATTGTCGATAGTGCTGCTATAAACATTGGAGTGCGTGTGCCCCTTTGAAACAGCACACCTGTATCCCTTGGATAAATACCTAGTAGTGCAATGGCTGGGTTGTAGGGTGGTTCTATTTTTAATTTTTTGAGGAACCTCCACACTGTTTTCCAGAGTGGCTGTACCAGTTTGCATTCCCGCCAGCAGTGCAAAAGAGATCTTCTTTCTCTGCATCCTCACCAACATCTGTTGTTGCCTGAGTTGTTCATGTTAGCCATTCTGATGGCTGTGAGGTGGTATCTCATTGTGGTTTTGATTTGTATCTTTCTGATGTGGAGTGAGGCTGAGCATCTTTACATGTGTTGGTTGGCCAGCTGGATGTCTTCTTCAGAGAAGTGTCTGTTCATGTCTTTTGCCTATTTCTTTAGTGGATTCTTTGTTTTTTGGGTGTTGAGTTTGATAAATTCTTTATAGATTTTGGATACTAACCCTTTATCTGATATGTCATTTGCGAATATCTTCTTCCATTCCATCGATCGCCTTTTAGTTTTGCTGATTGTTTTCTTTGCTGTGCAGAAGGTTTTTATTTTGACAAGGTCCCAATAGTTCACTTTTGCTTTAGTTTCCCTTGCCTCTAGAGACATGTTGGGTAAAAGCTGCTGCAGCCTAGATCAGAGAGGTTTTGGCCTGCTTTTTCCTCTAGGATTTTGATGGCTTCCTGTCTTACAATTAGGGCTTTCATCCATTTTTTTTTTTTTTTTTTCATGAGCAGATATTTTATTGATCAAGGGCTTTCATCCTTTTTGAGTTAATCTTTGTTTGTGGTGTAAGAAAGTGGTCCTGGTTCATTTGTTTGCATGTCGCTGTCCAGTTTTCCCAGCACCACTTGCTGAAGAGACTGTCTTTATTCCATTAGATATTCTTTTCTGCTTTGTCAGAGATTAGTTGGCCACACATATGTGGGTCCATTCTGAGTATTCTGTTCCACTGATCTGAGTGTCTGTTTTTGTGCCAGTACCATACTGTTTTGATGATTATACCTTTGCAATATGTCTCAAAGTCCTGGAGTGTGATGCCTCCAGCTTTGGTTTTCTTTTTCCAGATTGCTTTGGGTATTCAGGGTCTTTACTGGTTCCATACAAATTTTAGGATTGTTTGTTCTAGTTCTATGAAGAATGCTGGTGTTATTTTGATAGGTATTGTATAATTTCCTTTCTTTTTGAAATTCTAGTTCTCTGGTAAAATTCTCAGTTTTGTTTTTATCATAATAAATAATGTTTTTATCAAAATAAAATTATGTTTTTAACAAAATAAGTGGAATTATTTTTTTTCAAAATTTTATTTAAATTCTAGTTAGTTAACATACAGTGCAATATTAGCTTCAGGAGTAGAATTCAGTGGTTCATCACTTACATACAACACCCAGCGCTCATCCTAACAAGTGCCCTCCTTAATGTCCATCACGCATCTAGCCCATCCCCCACCGGCTTTCCTCCATCAGCTCTTAGTTTGTTTTCTGTCATTAAGAGTCTCTTATGGTTTGTTTCCCATTCTTTTTTCCCCTCTCCCATATGTTCATGTGTTTTATTTCTTAAATTCCATATATGAGAGAAATCATATGGTATTTGTTTTTCTCTGACTTATTTTGCTCAGCATAATACACCCTAGCTCCATCCATGTTGTTACAAATGGCAAGATTTCATTCTTTCTAATGGCTGAGAAATATTCCATTATGTATATATACCACATCTTCTTTATCCATTTATCAGCCAGTGGACATTTGGGCTCTCTCCATAGTTTGGCTGTTGTTAATAATGCTACTATAAACATTGGGGTGCATGTACCCCTTGGAATCTGTATTTTTGTATCCTTTGGGTAAATACCTAGTAGTGCAGCTGCTGGATCATAGGGTAGTTCTATTTTTAACTTTTTGTGGAACCTCCGTACTGTTTTCCATGGTGGCTGCACCAGTTTGCATTCCAATGAACAGTGCATGAGGGTTCCCCTTTCTCCACATCCTTGCCAACATCTGTTGTTGCCTGAGTTGTTGATGTTAGCCATTCTGACAGGTGTGAAGTGGTATCTCATTGTGGTTTTGATTTGTATCTTTCTGATGATGAGTGATTTTGAGCATCTTTTCATGTGTCTGTTAGCCATCTGGATGTCTTCTGTGGAAAAATGTCTATCCGTCTCTTCTACTCTTTTCTTTTTTTTTTTTTTTTTTTTTTTNTTTTCTTTTTTTTTCTTTTTTTTTTTTTTTTTTTTATGTTTTATTTATTTCTGAGAGAGAGACAGCCTGAGCGGGAGAGGGTCAGAGATCGAGGAAGATACAGAATCTGAAACAGGCTCCAGGCTCTGAGCTGTCAGCACAGAGCCCGACACGGGGCTCGAACCCACGAGCTGTGAGATCATGACCTGAGCCGAAGTCGGATGCTTAACCGACTGAGCCACCCAGGCACCCCACTTGTGCTTATTTCTTAACTGACTTATTTGTTTTTTGGGTGTTGAGTTTGATAAGTTCTTTATAGATTTTAAGCCCTTTATCAGGTATGTCATCTTTTCCTATTCCATAGGCTACCTCTCTTTTAGTTTTGTTGATTTTTCCCATAAGCAGAATTATTTTATTTATTTAGTGTTTAGAGAGAGGAAGAGGGACAGAGGGAGGGAGGGGCAGAAGGGGAGGGAGAGAAATAATCCCAGGCAGGCTCCATGTCCTGCTGTGGGCTTCAATCTCATGACCTGTGCTGAAGTCAAGAGTCAGACACTCAACCAACTGAGTCACCCAGGAGACCTGAGCAGAATTATTTGAAAATCTGTGTCTGATAACTCCAGTAAATAGATCCCTGTGGCTATGTCTTCTCATTTCTCTTCATGTTATCTGATCTGCTAGCATGCTTTATTTCTTATTAGGCAATGTATTTCCACAATTGTTTTTAAAAATAATTTAAGGCTTAGGATGACTTATTTTATTTTTTTAATTTTTATTTTAGAGAGAGAGTGGGGTAGAGGGGCAGAGGGAGAGGGAGAGAGAATCCCAAGGGAGCCTCACATGTGGCTTCATCCCAAGACCCTGGGATCATGACTTGAGCTGAAAGCAAGAATTGGACACTCAATTGGCTAAGCCACCCAGGGCCCCAGGAAGACTTATTTTAATCCAGAGACTATTTGTTTCTACCTAGAAATCCAAGAAAACATTCTCCTTTCAGGAAATAAATTATTCAGAACTAAGCTGCAGTCCCTTCTGAAGTCTGTGTGTTTTTATTTACTCTGACTCATGCTCTTGTAGCCTTTTGGAGCCCTGATCCAAAATGATGGGATTAATCAGGCTGCCCCTTTTCCCTCTCCTGCCCTTAGCCTTACACTCTAGCCATTGCGCCCCTGGCCTCACCTGGCTGTCAGAAGCTGTTTACTTTGCCACTCATTTCTCTATCCCCTCATCCCCCTGATTGGCAGAAGCCTGAAGAAAAAGCAGCCCCACACTCCAGGCGAGCCCTTCTGGGTTCTTTCCTTGCATGATTCTTCTTCAATTATTCATTTATCTTCTAGTTTTCTAATACTGTCAAATACACGCATGTATACACATACCCACACTTTATATGTATACACACATACATATATCTGTATGTACACACACACTTTTTTGACATCCAAGTACTTTCTAGTTTTCCTCAGCAGAAAGATGGATCTGAATTCTCTAGCCTTGCCCTTAACAGAAGTGGGAGTCTTTTGCTGGACTCAGACAAATTAAAAGTATTTTGCCATATACTTTTGCCCCTTCCAATCCAATCATTACATTGAGGCCGGATTGATATTTCAAATATTCAGATATGTTAATGTCATTCTCCTGTTTATGGTTCATCGAAGGATTTTTCTTTCTCTTCGGAAAAGATTATCCATTTCTTTTTTTCAACAGTGAACAAATGTGTGTTAAATTCCTGCTGCATGGTAGGCACTATCAGAGATACTTGCCATAATTCTCAAAAGAGATGCAATACCTGTTTGTTTCTTTAGCCTCATCTCATGTCAGTGTACATTTTAGCCACATTGGGCTTTTTTTTTTTTCAGTTCTGGAAGTTGTGATATTCTTTCGTGACTAAGGGCATTGATTCATTCTATTCCCACTGCCTCAAATTAGATCAGCATCTCTTTGATTATAATATGTAGAGTTATTTGAAAGTCATGTCTGATATGTTATATGCTTTCAGAGAACTCTGTATTTTTGCTTTGCTACTTTGTAGTTATTAAATGGACATTACTTGGAATGCCTGGGTGGCTCAGTCGGTTAAGCGTCCGACTTCGGCTCAGGTCATGATCTCACGGTTCTGAGTTCGAGTTCCGCGTCTGGCTCTGTGCTGACAGCTAGCTCAGAGCCTGGAGCCTGCCTCAGATTCTGTGTCTCCCTCTGTCTCTGACCCTCCTCTGCTCATGCAATCTCTCTCTCAGAAACAAATAAACCATTAAAAAAAATGGACATTACTTGATAAATGTCTACCTTGCCCATTAAACTTTTCTGAGAGAACAGTGTATCCCCATGGACTGGTACAGGGTGGCTCCTCGTGTGCAGGGAATCCATGGTGAACACAGAGTAAATGAATCATTTACTGAGTGAATTAAGGAAAACACGTGGTTCTTCCTTTTCTTCCACTCTTCCTTTTATTTTTATTAGAATGTACATAGGGCTTTCTTGGCATTCTGCTAGTCACTGTAGTGGCTCACAGGCCAGTTGGGGGAAGACACAATCGCAGTACAGTGGACTATAGTGAAGGGCATGATAAAGGGTTGGACCAAGGTCCTGGGGTTGTCCAAGAGGAAGGGCTTCCATGTCCAGTTCAGGGATCAGAGATGACTTCCTGGAGTTAATACATCTACGGGACAGGAGTGAGTGGGTGTGGGAGAAAGGGAAAGCATTCTAGGTAGAAGAACCATCTAAGTGGAAGTACAGAAGCTGAAGCAGCATGGGATCACTGGTAGGGACGTGTGGGAGCTGACACAGTGGCTAGTCTTGGGGGCCTTTGTGGCAGGCTAAGCAGCTCAGGTTTCTTTTGTGTAGAAGACTGTGAGTTTTTGAAGGGTTGCATATATTTATATAGATTTAAAAATGTACACTCTTTCTAAAAATTGCATTGGTGATATTTATTATAACAAATTCAAACACTGTGGAAGTGTATAAAAGAATGAGATTTGCCCCCCCAAAATCAGCTAATAAACAAAATGTACTCTCCAGAGATCACTCTGCAGAGAATCAATGCAAACAGTTTTGTATGCATTTTTCTAGAATTTTATACAAGGTATTTTAGAATTTCCCATATTTTGGGTTTGTAACTTTCTTCTGCCTGGAATGCTTCTCCCTTAAATTTTCCTATGACTCTGACTCAGTTAAGTGTCCTCTCAAAAGTTGTGTCCTCAGAGTGGGATATATTTTCTTTTGCCAGGCTTATCTTATTTGAATATAAGATCTTATCTATTTGAATATAAGATCTGTGAGAACAGGAATTGCTTCTGCTTTATTCACCATTGTGCCCCCAGTAGCTGGAATGACGCTTGGCACAAAGCAGGCACCCGTTGTATGTATGTTGAATGAATAAATTAATTAGCATTTTAGGTAGAATATAGAACTTTCCTGTGGTTTTTCCAAGAAGTTAAGTTTGGTTTGGTAACTCCACAAACATACACAAAAGGAGAGAGAATAAAATGAGCCTTCAGATCATTTTCATCCAGCTTCAATACTTATCAACATTTTGCAGTTCTTGTTTTGATGCATTTACCCCAACTTTTTTGAGGTAGGGCAAATCCCAAGCAGCATATCATTTCACCTGTAAATACTTAATTTTCTATGTTTAACAAATAAGGACTTCTTTTAGGGCTTAAAAAAAATCACACTTAGTAATCCTTAATAGCAGCAAATGCCTAGTTCATGTTACTTTCATTGATTGTCTTAAAGAAGACTTGGTATAGTTGGTTTGTTTGAAGCAAAATTCACACATTGCATTGGGGCCTCTGGGTGGCCCAGTCGGTTGAGTGTCGATTCTTGATTTCATCTCAGGTTATAACTTTCATGGGTTTTTACTTGCTTTTCATGGTACCTCTGTGAGTACCATATTCACAGAGGTTCAGTTCAGGTCTTATTACTCTCCACATGAAGGACTGATGGTCGGGGAGAGGAAGGCAGGACACCAATATCTGACTGCCTCCTCTGTGTCACTCCTGTGCTAGTCATTTCCTTTGGGTGCCTTCTGAGGTTGTTCACAGGCAAGCCTTAGAGAGGTTAATTAGCCTGTTCAAGACAGAGCTTATGTGTCAAGGTTTCAGACTTAGATTTGGCCAGTTCCAAATTCCTTTCTCTTCCCCACGGTTAAGTTCCCAAGAAAATGACTTTCCCAAGGTTATATCCATGGTAAGTGACATGCCAGGATTCTAGGTCCTCTGACTCCATGCCTGTTGCTTCTCCCACTTCAGACCTCCTTGTTGTGCTTTGTCACTTCCTTAGAAACTATAGATGGGAGGTGGGAAGTTGGTCTTATCTAGAAGGCACTTCATCTTTTGAGTGTACATTTAAGTAATTTTGTCTTTGGTATAGAAACATGATGACCTAATTTTACCATTGGTGAGGTACTTTTTGTCCCCATTTCATGTTTATATATGTTCAATACATATATTTATGTGTGTGTATATATATATACGTATACACACACACGTCTCCATAGTGCCACATATTGTGCTACGTAATGAACAAAAAGACATGTTTCTTTTTGACTTTGGGGGGAAATTGCTCATTGTAGAAATCCCGGTGCAGGTTAGAGACCACCTCCCAGTATCGTGGCTAAAAGGGCCAGACTAATTTCTTAGTCTCCCTTGCACCTGGGGTCCAGGCACAAATCCTAGACCCCAACAATTAGATTGACCTGCCTCAGACTTCTAATCAGGATCTGGAGGTTCAAAAGAGCAGGTAGGGTGAGAGATTCTCTTTGATGCAGCAGTGGCTGCAGCACCCAGGTTTCAGGGCCTCTGAGAGCAGTGGTGCTGGCACCACTGGGTACCCAGTGCTGGCGGGAGTGGTGGTGTAAGTTGTTGTACTTCATGTCTGATGTAGCTGCACAGTGGAGGAAGGGCACTTTTAGTCCCAAAAGCATGTTTCTGGTGGGAAGGTAATGATATCAGGAGGGCATAAAAAAAATCCCTATTCACTTTACAGTATTTAGTTGTAACATAGTGTTTTGAGAAAAGCTCTCTCACCTGAAGTTTATAAAGTTAATTTTCAGAAATAAAGCTTTACGATACTTGGATCATTGAATTTCTTTTGAGGTGTTTCTGTCTGTTGGTTAGCTGAGACTAGAGTATCAAGGTTGACAACAGCTGCTTTTGTTCCAGGAGAATGATCCATCTGTAAGACTGAAAATTGCATCGTTGTTGGGTTTATTATCGAAGACTGCAGGATTTTCACCAGACTGCATTATGGATGATGCCATTAACATCCTGCAGAATGAAAGTAAGTTGCAGTTTAAAAGCTATATAATCAGTGCAGAAGCCTTTAATTCTGTTTGTATACAATTTAGGATGAGGTTTTCTTGTGTTGGTTGTTAATGAAAAGGAATTTGGGCTCCTTGGTGGAGCACCCCGATTCTTGGTTTCAACTTGGGTCGTGATCTCACATGTGGGCTCAAGCCCTGCGTTGGGCTCTGTCATAGTGCAGAGCCTGCTTGGGATCCCCTCTCTCTCTCTCTCTACCTCTCCCCTGCTCTCTCTCTCTTGGTTGCGCTCTCAAAAATAAACTAAAACAAAAAAAAGTTAAAAAAAAGAAATTTGAGGGACACCTGGATGGCTCAGTCAGTTAAGCGTCTGACTTCGGCTCAGGTCATGATCTCACGGTTCATGGGTTCAGGCCCCGCGTCGGGCTCTGTGCTGACAGCTCAGAGCCTGGAGCCTGTTTCAGATTCTGTGTCTCCCTCTCTCTCTGACCCTCCCCTGCTCATGCTGTCTCTCTCTCTCTCACTCTCTTTCAGAAATAAATAAAACATTAAAAAATTAAAAAAAGAAGGAATTTAAGGATGATTCAATAAGACATGCATATATATTTACATATATAGAGATAAAATACAGTTTTGTCTCTTAATAGCTGTCATTTATTGACTTTTACCAAGTGCCATATACTTAAGGTAGGTTACATAATGATGGAAGATAGATGTTATTGTCTTTATATTTTAAGTAGGGAAACTGAAGCTCAGGGAAGTTAACTAACTTGTTCACGGTTACATTATATGTGATAAGATGATGTTTTGTATGTGTGTGATGTTCTGTTGACTGTACTAATTCAAACCATGAAAGGTGCGGTCCTGGTCGCGTGGTCTCTCATACTTCAGTTCCTAGAAAAGTGACCTCTAGGTCTCACATGTTATTGCTTCATGTTCGCTTCTCATGTTGCCCACTAAAATTATTCTGCGCATTTAGGTGAAATGGAAAACTATTTCACCTTAAAATTTTTTTTGATTGTCCAGTTTTATTTTTGCATAAGATTCTGTTATAGAGTCATTGCCTTACATGCCTTAATATTTATTTTTAAATTAAATACAAAGGAACCCTTTGCTGCTGTTTTCTGAAAATATTATAATTTTGTTTGAATTGATCATAGTTTCAAAGAATAGTTTTATTTCACTTTTGGGTATACATATTTAGATAAATATGATTTTAAATATCAACATTTAGTTTATAAATGTGAGAGGTTATGAGAGTAATAAAGGGCCAGTGAATTCAGAGACCACCTAAATTCATTTATTGAACAATGTTTAATGATAACAAGTGTCTTACATATGTGGCCCATTGGCTGAAGTTGAGAATGTTTAAAATTTTGTTAGAAATAACTTCATACTGGGGCGCCTGGGTGGCTCAGTTGGTTAAGTGCTGACTTCAGCTGAGGTCATGATCTCACAATTCGTGAGTTCAAGCCTGTGTTGGACTCTGTGCTGACAACTCAGAGCCTGGAGCCTGCTTTTGGATCCTGTGTTTCCCTCTCTCTCTGTCTTTCCCCAGATCACGCTCTGTATCTCTCTCAAAACATAACCATTAAAAAAAAAGGAACTTCATACTAAAATTTTACTTGTTTTGGATTTTGACCCAAGACTTTTAATTCACAGAAAACAAAGACTATACCTTAAAAAAATGTTATTTCCAGATGAGAATGTGTTTTAATGAAATGCTAATATAATGACAATAAAGAAAACATTTAAAAAATACTCCTGTAAAATGTTTTACATATTATCTTTTATTTACATACATTTTATATGATTGTACTTAATTTGTTTTATTATACTCAACATTACATACATTTTGTCCCATGTTTCTATATCATCTTCATAATATTTAAGGTATTGATTAAATACCAACAGTTACAGTACCATGTTTTTAGTTTTTTGCTCTTGTAGATAGTGGTTAAAAAAATCCATTTCTTTTAAAAGCACAAAACAATTACATTGCCTCAGTACCAAAGTATCCTTTTTTCCCCCAGGGAAAGTTCTTATAGAATTTAGCTATATACCTATAAGAATTTCACACTTTAAGATTAGGGATTTTATAGAGTCATATACTTTTTGAGCTATAAATGGCCTTACAGAGATCTTGTATAAATTCCTTCATTTTGCAGGTAGAAACTGAAGTCCCAGAGAGATAAAGTGAGTTGAAATGAGTTCATTTAGCCAAGAGTTGCAGAACTGAGAACTTAAGTGCAGTGATCTTTCTTGTAGACCATGGTTTAACTGAAACACTTTACCTCTAAAATAGAAACATTATAAGAGAGGGTTAATCTGAATGCAAACCTCATCCTATCCTTAGACTCAGGGGCACCTGAGTAGCTCAGTCAGTTAAGGGTCCAGCTTCAGCTCAGATCATGATCTCATGGTTTGTGGGTTAGAGCCCCACATCAGGCTATGGGCAGTTTGTGGGTTCAAGCCCCGCATCAGGCTCTGGACTGGTAGCTGAGTTCAGAGCCTGGAGCCTGCTTTGGATTCTGTGTCCCCTGCTCTCTCTGCCCCTCCCCTGCTCGGTCTCTCTTTCAAAAATAAACATTAAAAAAAAAAAAAAGAGCAACTCAAATTATGTGGTAAACATGGAAATAGCTGTTTTACTTTTTGTTAAATAGTCTAATGTTTCTTACTTAATTGTCTCAAAGAGATTTGATCTAGGTCTTCTCCTGCTTTCCAGTTCCTCGCCTACCTAGATTCATAGTAGAAGATAGAATGGAAGGGACAATAGAGATCTGGTTCAAGCCTTTTATTTCATTGCTGCATGAACTCCAGGGAGGTAAAGTGACTGCTGAAGTCACCTGGTCTAAGCCACAAACTAGAATTAGGTAAGAGTCTTTTAGATTATCAGTCTAGTGTGTGCTTTCAAATCCAAGAGTGTGGGCCACCGTCTGGACCAGAAGCCTTTCATTTCATTCCATCTTACGCATGAGCTCTGCAACTCCTTGTCACACACGGGACTAGGCACTTTGAGGGTGGCAGGTATCTCTGCGTCTCTAGTACATACCATACCAGCAATGAATACACAAAGCTTGCTGTAGAGGAGGTTTAATCAGAATAGTGTGGGAGCAGAAGAGAGGGTGAGGCGAGTGCTGACTGGTAGGGTCCAGAAAGGCTTAATGAAGAGGAATGTTTGGAAAGGCAGGGATGGGGAAGAGTTGTACCAAGAAGAAAGAACATGATGACAAAAGGTAGAGAACTGGGAAAATATGAGATACTTGCAGAGTAAGTTTCTAAATTGTTTCATGAGAGATAAGCAGGGGGTGGAGGGCTTTAGGATGAAAAACGGGTAAAATGTTTAGAAGCCTGAGGGTAGGTAGTCTTGAGTGCTGAGGATTTTGAATGTCACTTTTGTAGGTACTGGGAACCATGTATATAATGTTTTTGGGGGCAAGGGCATGAGGTAATGAAGTCTGGTTTTAGGAAGATAATTTGGTAGCTCTGAGGAATTCGGTTTCATGAACTAGATTGTTTAGGGAAGAGTTGTTGAAGGTTTACTTATTATCTATGTGAAGATAATTACAACCTGCAGTTACAGTGTAGGTCTGGAACTCAGAAGAGAGACTAGAGTTTAAGATTTAGATTAGATTTATGATTTATCAGAAGCAAGAATTAAGCTTAAAAAGGCTTATGTACAAATAAATTAGAGGGTGGTGGGGTAGTGCTGGATATTTCTTCACATCTTTTCTATCTTCTCTAAGTACCATCTTTTCTCTTTGCGGCCTCTTTGATATTGGAGACTTCTTGATGATCTTTGGTTTTGCATTTAAATTTAAGACCAGGTACTGAAAAGCTGATTGGTAGTTCTGTGTGAAGGGACAGGGCTGGTCAATTGGTAGCCTCTGCTCTAGGATGACCTAGAGTTCGTGAGTCTCCTGTTTTCTGCTAGGAGGACAGAGAAATGCCATGATTTTGATGCCGAGGCTGCTGAAGGGGGTTAGGGAGGGGGAGAGGAATGTCTTATTTATCAGTGTGTTACTATCACTTAATCTCCTCTTCACTATGTCTTCTCCCCAGTCCTCACTTGCTTTCCTTTCTGGTCTTATTTCTATATGGAATAAACTTCCCATTTCAGTGGTCACTTGGCTGTGTAGGATAGAGAGGAAGGCAGAGGTCCACCTGCTTCTTACAGAGACCTCAGAGAAATTCCTACCTTATTCCCATTTTTATTTGTGTGTTGTGGTTATTGCTTTAAATCTCCTAATTTTTTAGGGTGATGTAGCTAGAATGTATTTCCTTTATAGTGATATCCCCCTCAGTAGGCATGTACAGTTAAGTTTCTCCATTTGCCAAAGATTTTTCATCTTTGATGCTTTCCATCTCCGAAAAATCTGACTTTTCTCGTGTAGTTATCTTTATTCGCCTGGGGTTTTGTATGTGTGTCTTTATATCTTTTTAATTTCTTTACTCATATTAATGAGGTTTTAGGAAAGAATAATAAAAGATATGTTCAATCTNGGCTCGAACCCACGAACCGCGAGATCATGACCTAAGCAAAAGTCGGACGCTTAACCGACTAAGCCACCCAGGCGCCCCTATATTTAACCAGAAGTCTTACTGAGAGGTTATAGATCCAGTGTCTGTCCTCCCTCCCTGCCTCCCTTCTTTCCTTCCTTCCTTCCTGACTTCCTTCCTTCCTTCCTCCCTCCCTTTTTGTGCAAGTCGGGGAGAGGGCCAGAGGGAGGGAAAGAATCTTAAGCAGGCTCCATACCCAGTGCAGAGCTGAAGCGAGACTGGATCTCACAACTGCGAGATCATGACCTGAGCCAAAATTAAGAGTTGGATGCTTAACAGACTGAGCCACTCAAGTGTCCACCTCAAGTGTTGTGTTTTGCTTTCTTTTTTTCAAGATTTTATTTTTAAGTAATCTCTGCACCTAACATGGGGCTCGAACTCACAACCCTGATATGAAGAGTTGCATGCTCTACCATCTGAGTCAGCCAGGTGCCCTGCCAGTGTTTTCTGATCTTTAGTCATTTTATATGTCATTTACACCATTTTTACATGTTTGTTTCACATTTATACTATGGTTTACTTAATATTTCTCTTAATTGGACAAATTTTTCTTAGTTAAAGAGACTTAATGGTAAAAGGAAATTAGTGTCATGTGNTCCGCGAGATTATGACCTAAGCGAAAGTCGGACGCTTAACCGACTAAGCCACCCAGGTGCCCCAGTAACTGCAATTTTTATTATGTTCATGAAAATATATACATAGTTATTAATGTAAAAATGATTATTTGAATGCCACCTAAAATCCTCGTATACAGCCAGCATTAAAAGAACCATATTTTGGTACTAAAAAGAGAATGTAGACAAAGAAGAGAATCTGGCTGATTGATATTGATTTATTTGGATTTAGGTCTTTGCCTACTCATTAAACATTCATTGAGCATATAATGAGTTGTAACCATTTCAGAGAATGCAAAAATGAATAAGACGGGGGCGCCTGGGTGGCTCAATTGATTAAGCATCCGACTTCGGCTCAGGTCATGATCTCACGGTTCATGGGTTCAAGCCCCGCGTCGGGCTCTGTGTTGACAGCCAGCTCAGAGCCTGGAGTCTGTTTCAGATTCTGTATCTCCCTCTCTCTCTGACCCTCCCCTGCTCATGCTGTCTCTCTCTCTCTCTCAGAAATAAATAAAACATTAAAAAAAAAATTTTTTTTAAATGAATGACATAATCATTGCCCTCAGGGATCTTTCATTCTCTTGGTTTAGTCTGATACAAAAATAAACAAGTAAAGTGTTAGAGCTGATGTGTAGGGTGCAGTGGAAGCACAGAGGAGGAAATAGTTCTCGTTGGGGAAGAAGGAGAAGGTCTGTTAACAGGTGGCACTTCAAGATTAGTAGGTGTTTCCTGGGGATTGGGGTTGAGAATGGAGTTGGGTGTGGGTGGAGGCATTCAAGGAGATTGGCCTGAGCAAAGATAGGGGGACATGAAATCATAAGTAGTTGGATAAAAGGGTGCTAGAGGAGACTTCAAAGAGATGAGGCTAGATAGGCAGGCAGAGCTAGACCTCATGGAAGGACTGGTATGTATGTGTGTATGCCCTGCCCAGGAATTTGGACTTTATCTTGAGGGCAGTGAAAACCCTTGAATTAGTCCTGTAGAGGATTCAAAGGTTTAGACATGATCCCTTTAGGAACTTCGATTTGGTTGAGGGGAATCAAGAATCAAAGAGAGGAACCTAGCTAACAAAAATTTACATTCTTTTTTTTTTTTTTAATTTTTTTTTTTGTTTTATTTATTTATTTCTAGGAGAGAGAAACAGTGTGAGCAGGGGAGGGTCAGAGAGAGAGGGAGGCACAGAATCTGAAACAGGCTCCAGGCTCTGAGCTGGCAGTCAGCACAGAGCCCGACGCGGGGCTCGAACCCACGAACCGCGAGATCATGACCTAAGCGAAAGTCGGACGCTTAACCGACTAAGCCACCCAGGCGCCCCTTACATTCTTTACACAAGTAAATTTAGTTTCTGTAGTGATCACCTTTTGAAATTGTGCAACCCAACTTTGTATCTTCCTTTCTAGAGTCTCATCAAGTCCTAGCCCAACTGTTGGACACTTTGCTTGCAATTGGCACTAAACTCCCAGAGAATCAAGCTATCCAGATGCGATTAGTTGATGTTGCCTGCAAGGTAAGAGAATGATGGGGTTGTACCTTTCTTGAATAGCTTGCAATGCCTGAAGAGGTGGTATGAACTGTAAGATCTGCTTAGCTCCATCCTAAATCTGTAACTGAGGATTGCCAAGAACTCTTTTTAAAAAAATTTTTAAAGAATGTTTATTTTTGAGAGAGAGAGAGACAGAGCATGAGCATGGGAGGGGCAGAGAGAGACAGAGATGCAGAATCCAAAGCAGGCTCCAGACTCTGAGCTTTAGCACAGAGCGCAACGCGGAGCTTGAACTCACAAACCATGAGATCATGACCTGAACTGCAGTTGGACGCTCAACCGACTGGCCACCCAGGTGCCCCTGCCAAGGACCCTTAATGGTTTTATGACCTGCCTCTTTTTTCTGTTTCTTGATGTTGAATTAGGTTAAAGCTGAGTAACTAGTTATGAAATGAACTTCTTCATCCTCCCAAAAGAAATGAAGATTATTATAGTAGCTGCTATGTATACTGTGTCTACTATATGCACTCTGCTTATTATGGTACTTAGTATTCGGCTTTTCATGTGCTCCTCATGGTTCTTTAGGTAATTACTGTTATCCCTGTTTTATAGAGGTGGGAACTGAGGTTTAGGAAGTTTAAGTTGCCTAAGCTTTCACAGCTAGGAAGTTGCAGAACCAGGGTGTAAACTCTAGTTTCTCTGATTCCAAAACCTGTGTTCTTATTATTATGCTTTATTGCCTCAATAAATAGACCAACTACAAAGAAAAACATGTTTGGGAAGATTTTTTAAGGTTTTTTTTTTTAATGTTTGTTTATTTTGAGAGAGAGTGAGTGAGCAGGGGAGGGGCAGAAAAGAGAGGGAGAGAGAGAATCTCAAGCAGGCTTGCCCAGAGACTGATGTGGGGCTTGAACCCATGAACCGTGAGATCATGACCTGAGATGAAACCGACAGTGGGACGCTTAACCGACTGAGCCACCCATGCGCCCCTAGGTTTTTTTCTAACTATAAAAGAAATACATATATGTTGTACCATTTGATTTAATTTGCAACTTTTAATTAGCTGCCTTTTGTACATAACAGCAACTTCTAAACCTTATAAAATTGGTTTTACTTTTTTTTTTTTTAGTTTATTTTGAGAGAGAGAGAGAGAGAAAGAGAGGGAGGGAGGAAGTTGGGGAGGTACAGAGAAAGGGAGAGGGAGAGAGAGAATCCTAAACAGGCCCCACTCTCTCAGTGCAGAGACTGACACAGGGCTTGATCCCATGAACTAGGAGATCATGACCTGAGCTGAAACCTAGAGTCAGATGCTTAATGGACTGAGCCACTCAGGTGCCCCAAATTGGTTTTACTTTAAATCTTCTTGATAAATTTGAGAATATAAGAAGATAAGTGCATTTGAGTTGTGGAATCGTATTACATGCATGGAATTAGAGGACTATATCTGAGGCCCAGGGAGAAGAATGTTTTGTGTATCTTCATAAACAACAGCAAACAAATCCCAAACAGCTCAACAAGTACAATATTAAAAGCCTTAAGTGGAAAAAAGCTAGGGATTGTGTTTTTGATGGAGTAGGTCTCCCACGTGAGGGAACAATGTATCTCTGAGGTTGTGCTTGTGAGAAAAGTGTCCTACTAAGTGGATTGTTGTGCCTGAGGTAACAGTTTTTTAAGTTTGCTTTAAATAAACATTTTATTATAAAAATTTATACTCAAGATTAAAGAAAGAACTACGCTTATAATTCACTCTTCAGAGGTAACCAGCACTGTCTTTTTGGCGTCTTACTTTCTAATTTTTTTCCATATTTAGATCGTTTGCTGTTTTTTTAAACACATAGCTCTAATCATAATTTCTGTACAGTTTTGCACTTTGCTTTTTCACTGACATTATAACAAGTATTTTATATTGTAAATGTTTTGTAAATATTTTCAATGGATGGATGATATCTTGTCCAATAATTAAACCACAGGTTACCTAACCATTCTCCTATTATTGGACATTTATATTGTAACCACTTTTAAATTGTAAATAATACCACAGTGAATATTGTTAGTCTAAAATATTTTTTGTATTTAGTTTTATTTCCTAGACATAGGTTGTCACCTATTAGAGGTGTCACTCTAATGAGTTTTTTTTAAGGCTCTTGATACTTTCTGCCACATTGGTTCCCAAAGTGTTCCAGTTTATTTGAGCACCAGCAGTATATGAGAGTGCCTAATTTTACTGTATCATTCTAGCATTGGATGTTCCTGAATTGTTTTCCCCATTCCCCTTCACCCATTTTGCTCATTCCCCCCACCCCTCCGCTTGGGCAATCATCTGTTTATTATCTGGATGTATTTGTAGATCTGATTCTGCTTTTTACTTGTTTATTTGGTTTTTTAAGATTCCACATGTAAGTGAAGTCATATGGTATTTGTCTTTCTCAGTCTGACTTATATCACTTACCATAATATCTCTAGGTCCATCCATATTGTCTCAACTGGCATGTCGCATGCATCCATTTCTATGGATGCTTAATATTTGTGTGTGTGCGTGTGTGCACACACCACATCTCCCTTATCCATTCATCTATCAGTGGACACTTAGGTTGTTTCCATATCTTGGCTAATGTAAGCAATGCTGTAGTTAACATAGGAGAGCATGAATTCGTGTTTTTGTTTTCTTTGGGTGAATACCCAGTAGTAGAATTACTGGATTGTGTGGTATTTCTATTTTTATTTTTTTGAGTCGCTTCCATACTGTTTCTACAGTGGTGATACCAATTTGCATTCCCACCAACAGTGTATGATTCACGTCCTTGTCAACACTTGTTATTTTTTATGTTTTTTATTTTAACCATCCCAGCAGGTTCAAGGTTTTGATGTGCATTTCCTTGATGATTAGTGATGTTGAACACCTTTTCATTTATCTGTTGGGCATCAGTATGTCTGGAAAAATGTCTATTCAGATCCTCTGCCCAGTTTTTAATTGGGTTGATTTTTGGTATTGAGTTGTGGAAGTACTTTATGTATTTTGGATAATAACCCCTTATTGGATATACCATTTGCAAATATCATCTCTCAGTAGGTTGCCTGATGGTTTTGTTTGATGGTTTCCTTTGCTGTGGGAAGTTTTTATTTTGATACGTTGCCTATGGTTTTGTTTTTTTACTTTTGTCTTTAGGAGACCTATCTAAGAGAAATTTTGCTATGGCCCATGTCAGAGAGATTACTGCCTTTCTTCTAGGATATTTATGGTTTTAGGTCTCGTTTGGGTCTTTAATCCGGTTTGAGTTTATTTTTGTGTATGGTATTAGAAAGTGGTCCAGTTTCATTCTTTTGCGTGTAGCTGCTCAGTCTTTCCAGGATCATTTATTAAAGATATTTTCCCCATTGTATAGTCCACAATATGTCTATGTTATCCAAAGTGATCTACAGATTTGGTGCAATCTCTATCAAAATACCAATAGCATTTTTCACAGAACAAGTAATACTAAAAATTGCATAGAACTACAAAAGACTCTGAATGCATCTTAAAGAAAAAACAAAGCTGGAGGTATCACAATTTCAGATTTCAAAATATACTACAAAGCTTTAATAATCAAAACAGTATGATACTGGCACAAAAAAGGACCCCTCATCGGTGGAACAGAATAGAAAGCCCAGAAATAAACCCACAAATATATGGTCAGTTAATCTATGACATGACAAAGGAGGCTTGGGTATTAATGTTTTAAAATAGAAGATAAACCTGTTAATCTGGTAGGAGGCAAGTGGTGATTTTTTTTCCCAGTTATTCTTTTTTTAAATATTTATTTTTGAGAGAGAGAGAGACAGACCCAACCAGGCTCTGTGCATTCAGCATAGAGCCTGAAATGGGGCTCAAACCCATGAACCATGAGACATGACCTGAGCAGAAACCAAGAGTCAGATGCCTAACTGACTGAGCCACCAGGCAACACCCTTTTGTTTTCTTTAAAAAGGTTATTAGTGAGGCTTCATATTTGTTTTTCATTGTTTTTCTCTCTTGAGAATGAACTTTTCATGTTCTTTGCTAGTTTCTCATGTGGGTTTTTGTATGAAGAATGTAGTGGCTCATAATGGAGTAAAAATTTGATCCATTCGAACATGGTAGATCTGTCAAACTCAAGTAAATAAAGACTTCCTATGATGCATAGCTACAGTTACTATTTATATTGTCTAATGCCATTTTGTCTGCGATTTTGTCATACAGTGTACTTTGATATAGTCACATATATATGTGCTTTATATTCATATATAATATCTTTCACCTTTTTAATAGAAGTAATATAAAGTATTTTCTCCAACCACAGTGGAATAAATTAGAAATCAGTAACAGAAAGAAATTTGGGAAACTCCTAAATACGTGGAAATTAAACAGTGTACTCCTATATCACCAATCGGTCAAAGAAGAAATCAAAGGGGAAATTAGAAATAACTTTGAGATGAATGAAAATGCGACATATCACAACTTATGGGACGCAGCTAAAGCAGTCTTAGAAATTCATATCTCTAAGTGCCTGTAGTAAAAAAGTTGAGAGATCTCAAGTCAGTAACCTAACCTTCCACTAGAAGGACACTAGAAAAGGAAAAGTGCACTAAATATAAAGCATGCAGATGGAGGGAAGTGTGAAAGATTAGAGTGGAAATTAATGAAATAGAGAATAGAAAAACAATAGTAAAAAATCAACGAAACCAAAAGCTTGTTTTTTGAAAATACCAACAAAAACCGACAAACCTTTAGTTATATTGATCAGGAAAGAAAGAAGACTTGGGGCACCTGGGTGGCTCAGTCAGTTTAAACATCCCACTCTTGATTTTGGTTCATGTCATGATCTCATGGTTGTGAGTTTGACCCCTGCATCAGGCTCTGTGCCGATAGTGTGGAGCTTGCTTGGGATTTGCTCTTCCTCTCTCTGCCTCTCCCTCATTTGCGTTGTCTTTCTCTCTCTCTCTCAAAATAAATAAATTTTAAAAAAGAGAAGATTCAAATTACTAGAATCAGAAAAGAGAGGACATTACTACCACTCTGATAGAAATTAAAAGGATTATAAAAGAATACTATGAATAACTATGTGCCAATAAAATAGATAACTTAGATGAAATGGACAAATTTCTACAAAGATGGATTGCCAAAACTGACTCAAGAAGAAAAATCTGAGTAGACCTATAACAAGTAAAGATATTAAATTTGTGATGAAAAAAACAGAAACCTACTCACACACAGATGACTTCATATCAGACATTTAAACATTAGTTTTTTAGGGGTGGCTGAGTGTCTTAGTTGGTTAAATGTCTGACTTTTGACTGGTTCAGGTAATGGTCTCATAGTTGGTGAGATCAGGCTCTGACCGACAGTGTGGAACCTTCTTGGGATTCAGTCTCTCTCTCTGTTCCTCCCCTGCTCATGCATGTGTGCACTGTCAAATAAACTTAAAAAAAAAAAAAACCACACCAGTTTCAGAAACTTCCCACAAAATAGTAATGAACATTTCCCAACTCATTCTGTGGGGTTAGTGTAAGCCTAATACCAAAACCAAAGAAAGACCTCACTAAAAAAAGCAAACTCAAGACCAGTGTCTTTTATGAATATGGATGCAAAAATCTTTAACAAAATGCTAGCAAATCAAATTCAGCTATGTGGATAGGATTATACACCATCACCAAATGGGATTTTTAAAAATTTTTTTATTNTGTAATTGATTTCAAGTTTCAAAGCATTATGATCTGACAGTGTGCATGGTATGATCTCAGTTCTTTTATATTTATTGAGGGCTGCTTTATGTCCCAGTATGTGATCTGTCTTAGAGAACGTGCCATGCACACTTGAGAAGAAAGTAAATTCCCTGGCCTCAGGATGTAAAGTCCAAATGGGATTTATTCCAGGAATGCAAGTTGGTTCAACATCTGAAAATAATTTAATGTAGTACCATAAAAAAAAGAGTAAAGGACAAAACTCCATGATCATCTCAATAGATTTAGGAAAGTGCTTGACAAAATCCAATATTATTTCATTATAAAGAACACTTAAAAAAAAAACCTGGGAATAGAATAGAACTACTTCAGCCTGATAGAAGGCATCTGTGAAAAACTGACTGCTAACATACTAATGGTGAGAGGTTATATGCTTTCCTCACCCAAGGTCAGGAACAAAACAACTTTGTTCTTATGTCTTGTGTCTATTCTATATCGTGCTAGAGGTTTGCCCGGGCACTCAGGCAAGAAAAAGAAATAAGAGGCATCCATCTTGGAAAGGAAGAAGTAAAATGATCCCTGTCTATTCATATGACATGATCTTACATATAAAAAATCCTAAGGAATCCGTTAAAAAACTATTAGAAGTGATAAATAAATTCACGAAGGTTGCAGGATACAATATCAGTGTACAAAAAAATCAATTGTATTTCTGCGTATTTGCAGTGAGCAATATGAAAATGAAATTAAGAAAACAATCTATTTATAAAACCATCAAAACTAATATACTAATACATTTAACAAAAGAAGTACAAAACTTGTTCTTGAAAACTATATGGATTTTCAAAGGGAACCAAAGTAGCCAAAACAGTCTTGGAAAAGTACAGCAAAGTAATAGGTACACTAGCAGATTTCAAAACCGCATAGCCACCATGAGGTATTTTATTTTGGCAGCCCATGTAGATTATGACAGTTATATACCTAGAAAGAGAATCCTGGATCATATTGTAATTCTGTTTTTGGTTTTTTGAAGAATTCCCATACTTTCTTTCATGGTGGCTGTACTGTTTTACTTTATCACCAGCAGTGCACAGGGTTCCAGTTTCTCCACCTCCTTGCCAATTTCCTTCCTTCCTTCCTTTCGCAAAAGCCATGCCAATGGGTATGAAGTGGTATCTCATTGTGGTTTTGATTTGCTTTTCTATAATGGTTAGTGATTAGTTATTGTAAGCATCCTTTCATTTGCTTATTGACCATCTATATATCTTCCTTGGAGAAATGAAATTTCAGCCTTTAAGGAACTCATGAGGCAGTAGTCAGGGTTAGAAAAGATATTCTAGAAGTAGTATGGAGGTTCCTCAAAAAAATTAAAAATAGAAGAGCCATAGAATCCAGTAATTTCAATATTGGATATTTACCCAAAGAAAACAAAAATACTATTTCGAAAAGATATATGTTCCCCTGTGTTTATTGTAGTATTATTTACAATAACCAAAATATGAAAGCAATCTAAGTGTCCATTGATAAGTGAATGGATAAAGGGAATATGGTGTGTATATACAATGGAATATTACTCAGCCATAGAAATGTTAGGATCTTGCCATTCACAATAACACAGGTGGATCTAGAAGGTGCTATGCTAAATGAAGTAAGTTGGCTGAGAAAGACAAATACAATATGATTTCACTCATTTGTCGGGGAAAAAAAGACAAATGAACAAACAAAGCAGAAACAGACCTATAAATACAGAGAACATGGTGGTTGTAGGAGGGTGGGGGCTGGAGGGATGAGCAAAATGGCTGAAGAGGAGTGGAAGGGACAGGCTTCCAGTTACGGCACAGGTAAGTCACAGGGATGGAAGGTACAGCATAGGGAATATAGTCAGCGGTATTGTAATAGCACTATGATGACAGATGGTATACATGTGAGCATAGCATAATGTATAGAGTTGCTCAAGCACTGTACGTTATAGAGTTGCTCAGTCACTATACATGTATGTATAGAGTTGTTCAGGTTGTACACCTGAAACTAATAACGTGTGTCAACCATACTTAAATTAAAAAAGAAAAAGAATGGGTGCCCCTGGTGGCTCAGTCGATGAAGTGTGCTACTCTTGATTTAGGCTCAGGTTATGATCTCACTGTGAGATCAAGTCAGGCTCTAAGCTGACAACACAGAGCCTGCTTGGAATTCTCCCTCTCCCTCTTTCTGCCCCTCCCCTGCTCATGCTTTCTCTCTTTCTCTCACAAAAATAATAAATAAACATTTGAAAACAAAAAATTAAAGGGATCTTGAGACCAAAAACCATTTAGGAATCATCAGGGTAAATGCAAGGTCTTGTAGGTCTTGTTGAGAAGCCATTAAAGTGTTTTGGGTAGACAGTGGGGGAGAGAGGTGACTTCAGATTTGCATTTCATAAAGAATTTTTTTGTGTTATAGAGAGCTCCTTGGAGAAGAGGCCAGTATTGCCAAGGAGAGATGAGTCAGGATGTATTATATCCTAATTCAGAGATTATAGTAATTTGGATTAAAGTGATGGAAAGATGGAAAGATACGGATAGTTTTGAGAAATATTTAGATTGAGGAGATTTAGTGATTGAGGAAGGGTTGAAGGTGAAGGGAATTATTCAAGATGATTCCTAGGTTTCTGGTTTATGTGCCAGATTAAATGCTGGTGCCTCTCACTGAGAAAAGAATTCTGGGAAAGCATTGGATTGGGACCAAATCCAAACACCTCACCAATTTAAAACTTAATCCCCTAATGATAAAAATAATGTAGAGGATTTCCATATATCCTTCTCCACGATTCACCAATAGTTAACATTTTCTCACATATACTTTATCACTATTGCTTTGTATCTACATGTTATTTTTTCCTGAACCATTTAACAGTAAATTGCAGTTAAAAACCCGTTTCCACTAAAGTAATATTTAAATACTTATGTGTGTTTCTTAAGAAGGCTATAATTTTTATAAACGCAATGCAACTCTGAAAATCAGGAGATCGAACTTTGATGTAGTACTAATACTAATCTTAACCTTTATTCAAATTCTATCTATTGTCCCAGTATTATCCTTTATATAAAGTTTTCTTTTCTAGTCCAGGATCCCATAATGCATTTAGTTTTCATGCCTCTTCTTTAATTTGGAAAGGTCCCTTAGCTTACATCTTTCATGACCTTGACATTTTTGAAGAATATAGGCCATTTACTATAGAATGTGTTTCAGTCTGTATTTGTCTGATATTTCCTCTGTTTAGATTCACGTTATGCATTTGGGCAGGGATACCACAGAAATAATATTTGTCTTCCTTGGTTTTTCATATTATGAGGCACAGATGAGGTTTGACTCATTGTTGATGTTAGCTTTGGTACTTGGTTAAGGTAGTGACTTCCAGGTTTTTTGTTGTAGAGTTAATGATTTTTTTCTGTGATTAATAAGTGATTTCTGGGAGATACTTTGAGATTATGTAAATATCTCCTTCCCCATCATATTTTTACTCTATATTTTAGTGACTATTAATAAATATTGCAGAGTCCGTTCTTTGGTCATTGCAAAACTGTGATTTTTCTAACGTTTATTTCTTCTCTGTTTATTAGTTGGCATTCTGCTGTACATAAAGCTTTCCCTCCCTTTCCTGTCTCTCTCTCTCTCATTTTATTGAATATATTATGATCTATTCCTATCACTATTATTTTTTGAAGTTCAAATTGCTCTTTATATGTCTTTCAAATATAAGGTTATATGTCTTTCAAATATAAGGTATGAATCTGCTGTATTTTTTGTTTCACAGTAGGAAGACTGTTGTGCCTTCAGGTACTCTTAACTCTTAAATGTTCATCTCATTTTATCCTGTCAATAACCCTTTGAGGGTTATTGTACAGTTAATTCTCATTTGAGGTACATTGTATAATTAATCCTTACTTGAGAGAAGAAAAGATTTGGCGGACAGATTTGGCTAGGGAATTAATATTCTTTTTATAAGTAGCATCTGTACAACTGAAATTGGAGATATTCTGCTTTGCTTCCTATCTGTGAAGATTTTTCCAGCTGGACAAATATATCTTGTCATTTTTTCATATAAAGCTTTCTTAGAACCTAGTTTTAATTCTTGTTTGTCTCCATCTCACTTTCTCTTCCAGTCTCTCTGTTTCTTTAATTCTATGGCAAAAGTACATTAAATTCTTAAGGCAGCAGACAAAACCATACAGCATTTTAACATTTATAAAATAGTATTCGAACCACTATTACGTGTAGTTTGTTAGGAGAAGGTATCTGTTAAAATTATTTGCATACAGGGGCACCTGGCCAGCTCAGTGGAGTGTGTGACTCTTGATCTTGGGGTCACAGGTTCAAGCCTTCATGTTGGGTGTAGAGATCACTTAAAAACAAAATCTTTAAAAAATCATTTGCGTACAAAGTACACTGAATTTTTGTCTGTGCGTAAACAGAATCCATATTGAAACCGAATGAATCAGTAAGTTATTTTTGTCTTAAGAAACTTCATTCTTAGATTTTCTTGGTATGCTAACCATTGATTCTTTTTTCCCCTACAGCAATAGTTTTAATTCGTTTAGCCTGTCTTTGACACGGATTACTCCCGTTATTGGGGATGTGGTTTGCTTACTCATTCCATTAATATAAAAATGATGTCACTATAGCGGCCTGGGTATAACACCAAAATAGCATCATCTGCAGAGCAGACATACTAGGCAGCTGTTAGTGATGATGGTGTGATGCAAGTAGTGACCTGTATGGGAAGGACCTGACAACTGTAATTACTGCCCTGAGGGTGTGATTTAGACTTCCCCTCTCTTTCGGCCTAACCTTCATTTTGCAGTAATAGGCTGGTTATACTGCATTGTTGCCTGGTTACCTTAATAGAAGCTGGAAGGTTCAGTTTCTTGTTTGAAAATTGAATGAAGTGTTTGTAACAGAGGAAGCAACCTTCAGTGGCTGGTGGTTCAGTTAACAGTTTAGTTATGAGAAATGAGGTTTTCCTACTAAAATAGTTTGTTAAAAATTGTCCTGCTCTATTAACTGACAGTCATTGTCAGCTTCATATCTGTAAGTTTCTCTTAACTTCTCAGTTTCACTGTCTTATTTTGATTGATAGTTTTGAGCTCTTACTATATAAGAGGCCTTTTGAGGACTTGAGGGTATGTTTCACGTATCTGCAACCTAAATAACTTGGAGGCAAGAATTAACTCTGAGCCAAAATGTTGGAGTGAACCATTTTTATAATAAGAAGTTCCATATCTGAGAGACCCACCCTCAGCATAGTGGCTTTTTCATCATGTTTCCTTTGTTTTCTTCTCCAAGGAAGCCTTTCTGCCCATCCCATGTTCACATAGTACATAGCTTCTCACCAAGCCTGGGTTTCCACTTAATTCAGGAATCTTCTTCTGGAGCATTCTGATGTGAGCATTAACAGGTGCTCACTACCTTTCATGACGTCGAGTGCCCTGTTAGACAGCCATTGCTAGAAAGTTCATGCTTGTGTGTTCCCGATCAGTAGACCTATTTCATCGGGGTGCCCACTCTTACCTCTGACACTTCACCATTTTCTGTTCTTTGCTGTCACTTGCCCTTTTTTTCCCTACCTGTTCTCCTCTTCTTAAGTAGGTTTGTTTGTTTTTAAGTACATGCTAAGTGCTAGGCACTATACTAGGCACTTGTACTTATTGAATGTCTATTATATCCCAGACACTATTAGCTAATTTTACATATAGTAATTCCTACATGAGTTCATTTAGTATACTCACCACAAAACTTCATGGTAGGGATCTTATTCCTCTTTTTACAAAATAAGGATTTCTAAAGACTTGTGGGATTTAGTGAAGATCACAAAGATACTAAGTGTTGGGGCAAGCAGTCAAATAGGTCAGTCTGATTGCAGTCCATGCTCATTCAGCTTTGCTACTTTGCCTCTCAGACAAGAAGTGAAACAATTTATGGAATCTACTTTGTCTGCAAGGTTTCCTTTTTTTTTTTTTTTTAATTTTTTTTAATGTTTTATTTATTTCTAGGAGAGAGAGAGAGACAGCATGAGCAGGGGAGGGTCAGAGAGAGAGGGAGTCACAGACTGAAACAGGCTCCAGGCTCTGAGCTGGCAGTCAGCACAGAGCCTGACGCGGGGCTTGAACCCACAAACTGCGAGATCATGACCTAAGCGAAAGTCGGACGCTTAACCGACTAAGCCACCCAGGCGCCCCTGTCTGCAAGGTTTCCTATACTTCCCGGAGGCATTTCTCTGAACCTTTTTGGGTGTGGTTCAGCTATTGCTGCCTCTTTCTTTTTGTGGTCTTAAAATACTCTTATGGATAATGTAATTCCTTCCTTCCTTTTGTCTTTGTCTTATTTATTTAAAAAAATTTTTTTAATGTTTATTTTTGAGAGAGAGATAGAGCACGAGTTGGGGAGGGGCAGAGAGAGAGGGAGACACAGAATCCGAAGCAAGCTCCAGGCTCTGAGCTGTAAGCAGAGTCTGACGCGGGGCTTGAACCCACAAACCATGAGATCATGATCTGAGCCAAAGATGGACACTTAATTGACTTAGCCCCCCAGGTGCCCCTGATTTTAGTTTTAAATAATCTCTACACCCAGCATGGGGCTTAAACTTACAACCCTGAGATCAAAAGTTGTCGGCTCACCAGCTGAGCCAGCCAGGCACTCCTACTTTTCTAATGTTTATGAAACAGTATGATTATTTTCTTTTTTCTTTTGTGTAGACAGTTCAATTATTTTTAAAGTCTCAAACTTGTGGGTAAATTACAAGTGTAGTAATAGAGAGCTTTCTTTTCTTGTGAACCAGGTTAGAATAAGTTGCCCATTTGTTCTGCATGAATACTTCCAGTGTGTGTTTTCCATAAACAAAGATATTTGCCTACAAAACCTCAATATGACCGTCAAAATCAAGACATCAACACCAGCATATGCCTCTTTTTAATTCTCACACATCATTCATGTTTCACTATTTGTTTCAGTCATGTCCCTTATTGGAAGAGGATCCAGTTCAGAATCACGTGTTACGTTTTAGTCTGCATACTTCATTAGTCTTCAATCTAGTATAAATTCCTCAGTCTTTACATGATTTTATGATGTTGACATTTTTGAAAATTATACAATAGGTCTTTCTTAGAACCTTCCTGAATTAGGGTTTATCTGATATTTCCTCATAATTAGAATCAAGTTTTCCTCCTTTGCTAAGAATATCACAGACAAGGGGCACCTCAGTGGCTCAGTCAGTTAAGTGTCTAACTCCTGATTTCCACTCAGGTCGTGATCTCATGATCGTAAGAGCTCTGCACTGGGTGCGGAGCCTGCTTAAGATNATGTTTTCTCTTTCAAAAAAAAAGTGTGTGTATATATCAGAGGGGGCGCCTGGTTGGCTTAGTCAGTTGAGCATCCAACTTCAGCTCAAGTCATGATCTCAGGGTTCATGGGTTTGAGCCCCCAGGGCTTATTTCAGATTCTGTGTCTTTCTCTCTCTCTGCCCCTCCCCTACTCACACTGTCTCTCTCTCTCTCAAAAATAAATAAACATTTAAAAAAAAATCACAGAAATGATACTCTTCTTATTGCATCCTGTTAAGTGCTACACCATTTTGATTTGTCCCATTACTAATGATGTTTACTTTGATCACTTGGTTAAGATAGTCTGTCACACTGTTTCCCTATAAAGTGACTCTTTCCTTTTGAAATGAATAAGTATTTTGTGGGGTGGCACTTTGAGACTATAAATATTCTTTTTTTAAATTTTTTAAATTTTTTATTTATTTCTGAGAGAGAGACAGCATTAGCAGGGGAGGGTCAGAGAGAGAGGGAGATAAAGAATCCGAAGACAGGCTCCAGGCCCTGAGTTAGCTGTCAGCAGAGACCGACGCGGGGCTCAAACCCATGAACCGTGAGATCATGACCTGAACCGACTGAGCCACCCAGGCTCCCTGAGACTATATAAATATTCTCTCATCAGACTTTCAATTTGTGTGTATCAGTTACGGACTCAGATTACTTGTTGAATGAATGATAGTCTGTTATTATAATTATTCATCTTGATGTTCAGATTTCCTGATTTGGCCAAGTGGGAGCCCTTTTAAGCTGGCTTCTATGTTCTTTTGACTTCTCTTTGTCTTTGAATACCTCTTTTCCTTTTGGCACAACAAAATAATCCAAGCTCATCTTGTACTTTCTCTATCATAGCCCTGGAATCAGCTATGATATATTTACTTATTGGATACATCTTTCTGTTTCTTCAGTTGTGTGTGTGGGTATTACTTATACAAACTATTGGCAGCCTAGTTAGCTAATAATAAGAATTGGTTATTGATTTAGGAACAGTATGTTTATCATACAGTAATTACAAACCTGAGTGATTCTTCATGCTGGAGACTGCTGGTACTTGGGAGTAATATATGTAAGGAAAACAGGTATTGTGGAGCTTTGTAAATATTTAAAGTACAGATGCTCAACTCTGAACATAGCACAGTTTTGAAAATCATGACGTTATTGATGCAGCAGAGTAGGGGAAAAGAGCTCTGGATTGAGTGGGTGTCAGGAGTGTTCATATTAGCTCTTCTACTAAATTATCAGTGTTTTTTAGACATATCACTTAATCCTTATGGTCCTGAAAATAGGGGATTGGCAGATTAAGGCAGGAGAAGAGAAATGGGTGATTATTGAGGGCACTTCCAGAGACTGTTGTGACTTCAGTGATTTTATTTACGGATAGAAAAACCTGAAAAATTTGAACTTGAAGGGAATATCTAATACTTGTTTTGTATTAACATTTGTATATTATGCAGATAGCTTATTTTAGTAGCATTGGACTAGATATAGCTGTTATGTCCATTAAAAATACTGGTGAGAAGACATCCATATGGCTAACAAGACACATGAAAAAATGCTCAACATCACTCATCATCAGGGAAACACATATCAAAACCACAATGAGACACCACCTCACACCCATCAGAATGGCTAACATCAGATGTTGGCAAGGATGTGGAGAAAGAGGATTGCTTTTGCACTGCTGGTGGGAATGCAAACTGGTGCAGCCACTCTGGAAAACAGTATGGAGCTTCCTCAGAAAATTAAAAAGAGGACTACCCTACGACCCAGCAGTTGCACTAGTAGGTATTTATCCAAAGGATACAGGTGTGCTGTTTCAAAAGAAAACATGCACCCCATTGTTTATAGCAGCACCACCTATCGACAATAGCCAAAGAATGGAAAGAGCCCAGATGTCCATCGACAGATGAATGGATAAAGAAGATGTGGTGTATATATATATATATATATACACACACACACACACACACACACAGACACAATGGAGTATTACTTGGCAATCAAAAAGAATGAAATCTTGCCATTTGCAATGACATGGATAGAACTAGAGTGTATTATGCTAAGTGAAATTAGCTAGATAAAGACAAATATATGACTTCACTCATATGTGGAATTTAAGATACAAAACAGAGGAACATAAGAGAAGGGAAGCAAAAATAATATAAAAACAGAGAGAGGGACAAAACCTAAGAGACTTAAATATACAGAACAAACACAGGGTTGCTGGAGGGGCTGTGGGTGGGGGGATGGGCTAAATGGGCAAGAAGCATTAAGGAGGACACTTTTTGGGATGATACCTAGGGGATGAATCACTGGATTCTACTCTTGAAATCATTATTGCATTAATATGCTAACTAGGATGTAGATTAAAAGTAAAAAAATAAAAAAGTAAAAAAAAAAGTAAAATTTAAAAGTATTTAAAATTTAAAAGTATTTAAAAAATACTGGGATAAGAGCTAACATGAAAAAGATTGACAGTACTTAAGTGTTGACAAGGATGTGGCACAACTGGAACACCAAGTGTCACTGATAGAAGTATAAATTAGTTAAATTAGTACAACTGCTTTGGAAAACTATTTGGCAGTGTCTTATTAAGCTGACCATATACATGTCTTGTGACCCATCAATTCCATTCCTAAGTATATATCCAACAGAAGCCACGTTCAAGCTATCACAGTCATGGTAGCATTATTTAGAATAGCCAAAAACTGTATGGGAAAGGATAAGTGGATTGTGGTGTACTGATAAATGGAATATATATGGTAATGAAAATGAATGAACCATTGCCATATGTCATACTATGGCTTAATCTTACAAACATAATATTAAGCAAGAGAGGTCACACACTGCTTGATATTACAAAGTATAAAAATGGGCAAAATAGGGCACCTGGGTGGCTCAGTTGGTTGAGCAACCAACTCTTGATTTTGACTTGGTTCATAATCCCAGGGTTGTGGGATTGAGTCCCTATGTCAGGTTGAGCATGGAGTCTGCTTAAGATTCTGATTTTCTCTCTCTCTCTCTCTCTCTCTCTCCCTTTCTCCCCTTAGCCTTCCTCTCCCTCTCTTCTTGTCTATACCTCTCCCCCACTTATACTTTCTCTAAAATTCTAATAAAAAAATTGGCCAGATAAATCTAGGTGTTAGAAGTCAAGATATTGGCTAATTTTGATGGTGGTAGAGTAGTTCATGGGGAGGGGAACAAGAGAGGTTTCTGGGGTGTTGGTCATGTTCTGTTTCTTTATCTGGGCACTTTTTTATGTGTATATTCATTTGGTGAAAACTCATGGAACTGTATACTTAAACTCTGAATTTTTCTGTATGGATGTTAAAAGTTTTAAAAATTTATAAATTTTTTGTTTTGTCTTTAGATTTGATAGCAAATAAAATGCAGTTCAGGGGCTTTATTTATTTATGTATTTAAAAGTTTATTTGAGAGAGACAGAAACTGCACAAGCAGGGAAGGGGCAGAGAGAGAGGGAGAGAGAATCCCAAGTAGGCTCCGTACTGCCAGCGCAGTGCCCCAGGTGGAGGTTGAACTCATGAAACTGAGACTATGACTTGAGGCAAAACCAAGAGTTGTACGTTTAACCAGTTGAGCCACCCAGATGCCCCTAGGGGCCATTTTTAAAGTACCTTCTCTTTATAAAGCAAAGTGCTAGCTGTTGGGAATACAGTGATGATCAGACGGGAATCTTATTTTCTAAGGACTCTCCGTTCTTTTGGAAGATACATACTCAAGTAACATGATATTAGAGGGACTGGTGAGAATGTTGTGTTTGAAGTTATTCCTAAAGCTGATATAATGCTTTTGTTTCTGGTTTTTTATTTATTTTAAGCTATCTCAATCGTGTCCTTTTGTTCTCTCTTTTCTTTTCACAGCATCTCACAGATACCTCCCATGGTGTAAGAAATAAATGCCTGCAATTACTTGGCAATCTTGGCTCTTTGGAGAAAAGTGTCACAAAAGATGGAGAAGGCCTAGCTGTCAGAGATGTCCAGAAGATTATAGGGGATTACTTCAGTGACCAAGACCCACGAGTCAGGACAGCAGCTATAAAAGCCATGGTAAACATGATCATGGAAATCAAAGGGTGACAGTTTGGTTTGTTTGTTTCATTAAAAAAAATTTTTTTTTAATGTTTATTTTTGAGAGGAGAGACAGAGAGACAGAGAGAGTGTGTGACTAGGGGAGGGGCAGAGAGAGAGGGAGACACAGAATCCTAAGTGGGCTGTAGTATCTGAGCTATCAGCACAGAGCCTGCGGACCGTGGGATTATGACCTGAGACAAAGGTGGATGCTTCACTGACTGAGCCACCCAGGTGTCCTTCATTTT
>NW_027530529.1:993681-1012409 GCF_008692635.1 Crocuta crocuta | reverse complement strand
TAAGGGTAATGTTGGCTTGGATGCTTTCTGAACACCCTCTCCTCCCCCGAATATTCCTTATGCTCACCTTCAGGAATATGTTGATAGCATCACAGAATTGAAAGGCACACATTCCTTGTATAACAGGTGTGCTTTTCTTTGGGCCTCTCTGATAGCTTTTACCCATATACTGAAACNGGGAGGAAATGTTAACCATTTCTTCTTTTGCCTTCTTATCATTATTTAATATTTTTCTAATATCCCCTTGGGACAGTTGATGGGTTAGATTTATTAAGTCTCTTCAATGTTTCTACTCAAAAGTCTTTGACCAGATTTCTTACTTAAATAGCACTAAGTTTGGCTAATGGGAACTATGTTAATCTTATATAATGGGGGAAAATATATGGGACTATGGGGAGACATTGGAAATATTGATCTTTTGTCCCTAAATACTTACACTTATTTTTATTATCTAGTTGCAGCTCCATGAAAGAGGACTGAAATTACACCAAACAATTTATAATCAGGTACCTTACAAGACTAATGTCTGGAAGGAGAGGAGGGATAATGAAACTGGGAGAGTGTATACTGGTTGTGAGAATTTGAAAACATAGAGCATCAACAGGCAATACTAACTGGGGTGAATGTGAAGTTGTATCCAAAACATACATTTTAATGAGGATGGAGGATAGGTAATTGAATAGCACTAATATATGTAAGCAAGACTTTTAGGAGGCTTTAGGTAGCTCACTGTGTATACCAGAGTACACAAAGAGAAATGTAGTGTTCAGAATAAGGAAAGTGGTAGTCTTGCTGATCTCTTGTTTGGTTGGGGCAAGTATGAAGTCGATTCTAGGTACCATACTTGACATACTAGAGTAATTCTGAAGGAAGATGACCGAGACCATGGGATCATTTGAAAAGGTACTCAGATATTTGTAGTATTGATAAAGAAAGGTACAGTGAAGTTGTAGTATCATTAGGAGAAGCTGATTGACTGACTAACAAAAAGACCTTACAAGGTGATACTTCTCTTGTAGAATAATTGAATGAATCTAGAGACAAGCAATCTAAATCCATGTCAGAGACCAGATTTTGTACGAAGAATGGTTTTATCTTTCAGAGGAAGATGGAAATTAGATAAACCCCTATGACTGATGTATAATCCAAGTTTATTCTTTTACAAAATGAAATAGAGTGAGTTCAGAATGGTAGTGTTGGTATGACTAGCACCTTCTCTCCCTATAGGAAAACTCTATGGGAAGCCAAAAAATTAGAGGAAACTTAGAGAGTAAGGATTCAGAGGAAGAAGAGTTAGTTAGGTGATTCAGATATTTAGTGGCCTAAGACCGTGTCAGTTAACAAGGCACTCAATGATGAGGGAGTGAGGATGAAATGTTGGATTATTTGAGATGTGAGGTTGAATTAGGTACCATACCAGTTTTGGTTATGTTGAGTTTGAAGGATTGATGGGATACCCATGAGGAAAGTTCCAGGCTGTAGATAGTTTTGAAAGTCTGGAGCTCAGCAGAGGTCAGAGCTGGAGGTGGGTAATTGAAGCCATCAGTATCTAGGGGGCATGTGGATACCCAGAGAGAGTAAGAAGATTGAAAGAGACCCAAGGATGGAAACCATGGTTAAGGTCCATCATTTAAGAGATAGAAGAGATGGATGAGGAGGAAAAATAGATTCCAGAAAAGGCACGAGGGAGTTCTCCTAGTCATCAGAGTCACATGCTAGTGAAAGGTCAGCTAGAATAGGACTGAAGTCTACCCATTGGACTTAGCAACAAGGCAGCCGTTAATGAGTTTGAAAAGAGCAGTTTTACTAAGAGTGTTGGGGGTGGAAGCCAGATTGGGGTCAATTGAGATAAGGCAATAGTGACTGTACTTTAAAGAAACTTGGCTATAATAGGATGGCAGGATGGAAAGTGGTAGAAAGGGGCATAGGATTAAGGGAGGGCTTTTTGTATTTTAAAGATAACTAAAAAAAAAATAATAATAAAGATAACTGCTAAAATAAGTATGTTTATATGTTGAAGAGAGCCAGTGTTTTGGGGAGAAATTGGGTATAGAAAAGACAAAGGGGGATAAATGGTGGAGTAAGTTTCTTTAAACAGAAAGTCAGATTCATGAATTGGTTTATCCAACAAATATTAATGAGTACCTAATGCTGGTTGTCTAACACCAAGCATGTTAGATAGGATCCATGCCCTTCACATTCTAATGGGTGAGACGGGCAATTAAATAAATGAACACAATAATTACAGCTTGTGAGTAGTGGAATGCAGTAAATAAACAGGGTGCTATAATAGAGAACCACAAATAGGACCTATTTTGGAGGATGGTAAGGGAAGGCCTATATGAGGAACTGATGGGATCCGTAGCAAAAAATCCTAGAAGGATTAGGAATTAGGATACTTTTTCCTGAGACATTGAGAAAACAAGGTATGGGAGAATATAGGTATAAATGAATTTATAAATGTTATGGAATACTTGGGAGCATTTGTGCCTGAGAACCTGGATTTTTCTCAGATAAACATGCTGCCTTATGGCTGGAAGTGGGGTAGGAGCCCAGAGCAGGAAGTTAAGACAAGCTGCCTTGGGGAATGTCAGTGAAAAGCAGGGCTGTGAAAGATTTCAGAGAGAGCAAGTAAGGTTCGAGATCATGAGCCCCCAGACCCCTAGAGAGTGTGGTCTTTGCTAGTGCTCTGCTGCCCTTGTGAGGAGCAGAGAGGTGTTGGGTTTGCAGAGCAGCTGTAGACATCTCGAGGGCATTGTCAGTGGTGATGCTGACGGTCCTGTCAGGACTAAGTGATGGAATGGTATGGAGCAAGGAGATGGTGGTTTGTTTGGAGAAAAAGGGTGGGATTAAAGCAATGGTTCTCAACCAGGGTGATTTTACTCTCTAAGGAATATTTGGCAGTGTCTGGAGATCTTTTAGGCTTTTGCAACTGCTAGGGAGAGGGAGGGTGAAGTGTTAACAACTATTTAGTGGGTAGAGGCCAAGGATATTGCTAACCATGTTAACAGTGCAGAGGACAGCCTCTCACAAAAAACAATTGTACATTTCAAAATGACGGTAGTGCCAAGGTTGGGAAATCCTGGTTAAACGGGCAGGTAGGTTAAGTGGGACCAAAGAGCAAGTGTGATGGATTAATTCACAGAAATGGAAGAGCTGGTGGAGTAACATGCTATGATCAGAGAGCAGGGAATATGGGATTTTTATTTTTATTACTAAAACTTTTTTTAAGTTTATTTATTTATTTATTGAGAGAGAGAACAAGTGGGGGCAGGGCAGAGAGAAAGGGGGACAGAAGATCCAAAGCCGGCTCCATGCTGACATCAGAGAGCCCGATGTGGGGCTTGAACTCATGAACTGTGAGATCGTGACCTGAGCTGAAGTTGGATACTTAACCGAGCCACCCTGGTGCCCCTGGAATATAGGATTTTTAAAATCTAGGAATGGAGTAGTTCTGGGTGTTGTTGATGTCTAGGGTGTTGCCATGTAGTTGGAGCAGGGATATTCCATTTTAGACCAAAGTAAAACAAAAATCTCGCCTCTTTTGGCAGGTTAGCATTAAAATTATACATTTACTTAGAGTGCTTAAGTTTTCAGATTGTGAGAAATTTGTGCTTTGGTTTTACAGAAAGGAGAAAAAAACCCCCAGATTTGGTGTTTGAGCCTGTGTGAGCAGCACGGTGGGCTCCCAGCAGGCTTTGCTAGGATTGATACTATTCTAGGTGGCTTTTGTTCTGTCTATCAATCTGTGGTTCTGCCTTCAGACATGAGATGGGAGTCAGAACACAGAACACAACTGACAGAGGCCAAGAATTCTTTGTTGGGTGAAGGTTCAAGAAGCTAAAACTACCCACAAGTATTTTGATTGGCATCCTTCTCCAGCCACCCTGTCTTCATTTTGAAAATAGTTTGAACATCACCTGGGAGGGCACAGAACTAACAGACTTCTGAAATTCTTGTTTGCAGGCCTGTAAATTGCTGTCTGATGACTATGAACAAGTGCGCAGTGCTGCAGTCCAACTTATCTGGGTTGTCAGTCAGCTCTATCCTGAAAGGTCAGTGTGGGTGTAAGCCAGCTTTTGTTCATTGCCAAGCCATTTTTCTCTTCTCCCATCATGCAAAAAGCCCTCCTTCAGATAAGGAATGTCGGTTAGATTTTTAGAAAGCAGTGTGGAATTGGGGGCAAGTGCAGATCCTGCTAATCAGGATCCTTGGTCCTTGTTTTTCAGCTCTGCCGTGAACTCTCCACGGACCCTGGGAAAGATACTTCCTCTCTGGGTCCCAACCTCCTCATCTATACGTGAAGAGACTGTCTTTCTCAAGTGCTATCTAAGCACCCCCCGCCCCACTCTTTTTTTAATCTTTAAATTGTTTGGGGCCCATTTTAGTAAATAGAAATGCCAGGTAAAGATACTAGGTGAGTTTGAGAATAATGATCCCTTATGAGGTGTTTTCCTCATTAAAAATATTTTCATAATAATTAAATTATTTATTCTCACAGTGATTCTTTGAGGTGGAGAGACAAATATTAATCTATTTTGTAGAAGAGCTCCTTCTATAGAAAAAAAAGTGTTTTCTTCCTCTTCATTAAACTGCCTGCTAAAGTGGAAAACCAGGGGTGCCTGGGTGGCTCAGTTGGTTGAGCGTCCGGCTTCGGCTTAGGTCATGATCTCAAGGTTCGCGGGTTCGTCAGGCTCTGTGCTGAGAGCTCAGAGCCTGGAGCCTGCTTCTGATTCTGTGTCTCCCTCTCTCTCTGACCCTCCCCTGCTCACGCTGTCTGTCTCTCTCTCTCAAAAAAATAAATAAAACATTTTTAAAAATTATTAAAAAAAAAATAAAGTGGAAAACCTGAATAAGTTAATAAACCTATAAATACCAAAAAAATAAAAAATAAAAGATTAATTGGAAATTGCATCTTCTAGGACCAGATTTGCAAGTGTGTTTTATATTGATTCTATGATTTACTATATTGACAGCAATGCAGTTATAGGAGAGAATAAACTTAAAGATATACTCTGTGGTAGCTCGTTTTTGGTATCTTTGTAAATCTTTGAGCTTTTGGTGGGCTAAACACTTTTATTTAAGACACTGAAAATTTGCAGTGTAACTAAAAGTATTGCTTCATACTTTCAGAGTGATTTTTTGAAATGTATTCTATCACTCTAGGATTTGAATTACTCAGTTGTCATTGTGTGTGTGTATGGGTGTGTGCCAGTTTTCCTTGGTTATTCTGTTTATTGAACTTGCAGCTTTAGGCTCATGTTTTGTTATTTGTGGGTTTTTTTTCTTTTAATTTAGCATTGTCCCTATCCCTTCTTCTAATGAAGAAATTCGCTTAGTTGATGATGCATTTGGAAAAATTTGTCACATGGTTAGTGATGGCTCCTGGGTGGTTCGCGTTCAAGCTGCAAAGCTATTGGTAAGTTATATTTTCTTTAAGGAACATGTTTACTTTTACACTTGTATAAATATTTTGAGAAACTACTGATAGGGACAGATAGAACCCACTTTTAGAAACCCTAAATAAGAAGAAATGGCTCACTTTCCTGTGGAGAAGTAGTCTTTTAGAACTAGAAAGAATTTTAAAGATAATCTTATTTAACATTGTTACCATATGAGACAGCCAAGGCCTAGAGAAAAAGGAAAATAATAAAAATAGTTGCTTTATTAAGTACCTGTTATGGCCCAGAGAGTTTGCTCTGAGACTATTTACGTGATCTCATTCATTCTTCACAGTAGCCCAAAAAGGTAATTGCTGTGATTCCCGCTTTCCAGGTAAGAAAATAGCTCTGAGAAGTTAAGTAAATTATCCAACTTTTACAGATACAGAGTTGTAGAATGGGATTCCGATCCTAATCTCCTGACTTTTAGGCTGGTATTTTCCTACTCTTTTGCCTTTGGTGATTCATGGTACATTTGTAAAAAAAAAAAAAAAAAAAAAATTTTTTTTTCAGAGATAGAACTCTCTTACAGAAGGAGTGTTGGTGTATTATTACTCAGCCCTGTTTTATAACTGTGTTATCTTGGACATGTCACTTGATCTTAGTCTCAGTTTCCTCATCTGTTAAGTAGGTTATAATATTCTCTTATGTTTACCTCACAGGGTTATCATGATGCTCAAATGTGATATTATCTATGAAAATATTTATAAGTTGCAAAGTACTATGCTAAGCATGGGGTATTGGGGGTTTTGGGGGTGGTTATAGTATGCAAATATATATAAGTATTTATAAAAATTTATATAAATGTCACAGCAACAAAATCTGAGATTCTCTTTTTGAACACTTCCCTTTTGAGGGCCCCCAACTCTTCCAGTCTTGGTAAGATTGTTGGCTCAATACTTGGTACACAGATCCAGTGATAGCCCTACTCCTAAGACCAGTATTTATGGGGTAACTGCTGAAACTTGTGTGAAGCATTTTCATGGAATAATAAGGGATTTGGATGGTTTTCATATTTTATACTTCTGGATCATATTGCTTGTTCATGATAGAGTTAAGCCGGTTGTTATTGATTTTATTTATTTTTATAGATTTTATTGATTTTATTTTAGAGAGCACAAGCAGGAGAGAGGGGCAGAGGGAGAGAGAGAGAATCTTAAGCAGATTCCACACTGAGCACGGATCCCTCGTGGGGCTTGATCCAAGAGATCATGACCTGAGCCAAAATCCAGAATTGATCCTCAACTGACTAAGCCACCCAGGCACCCCTGATTTTATTTTGAATTCATATTTTAAAGCTTTGTTTTAGTTTTCAAATATTTTAAAATTCGGGACAGTCCATTCACCAAATTCCTGAATTCTACATTTCCTGAGCATCTACAGTGTACAGTGTATATATGTGTGAGGGGGATGTTGTAGATGAATAATTCAGTAATACATCTTCATTTGAGTAGGCAGTTTAGAAGAGTAATCCTTAAAGCAGGGTCATTCAGATTTTTCAGTTTTGTACCTTGTAGGGTCTGAAATTTATTTATGTAAAGCTATATGAATAATGAATTACAGTGGTGAATTGAAAGAGTTTCCACTTAGATGATTCTAACTTGAGTCAAGTGCTTTATGTTTTAATTTCAGTGATTTCAGATCCAAACAGCTCCAAATTACATAAGTATTTATGTTTGTACTTAAAAGTAGTTGACAATATAATTATACTGATAATAATCGTTGTTATTATTTATAGAGTTTCTAGCCTACTGAGCTAGGCACTTTTAGTCTTGTATACATACACACACACACATATACCCACTATTTTATATGCACAGGTACATATGCACATATATATACATAAATACCCTCATAAACAAACTTAGTTTTTGCAAATAACTTTTTTAATTCTTTTAAACACTTTGAGTGGCAACTGGGTGGCTCAGTCAGTTAAACATCTGACCTTGGTTTAGATTGTAAGTTCAAGCATCGCGTTGGGCTCTATGCTGACAGCTCAGAGTCTGGAGCCTGCTTCAGAATCTGTCGTCGTCGTCCCCCCCACCCCGCTCCTTCCCCTGCTCGTGCTCTGTCTCTCAAAAATAAATAAACATTTTAAAAAAATTTTCTTAAACTCTTTGAGGTAGGTATTCTATTAATCATTTTATAAACAAAGTGAAGTTTAGAAAAGTGATGTAACATATCAAAGTCCACATAGATAGTAAATGATACATCATGATCTAAAACTCATGTGGAATCTCTTCCTAACGATGTTCTGTTATACATTGAGGGCTGCGGTTGTACAGTTAATGCCCTGCTGATTTACTAGTTCCTCTGTGTAGGCAAAGAACTGTACTCCCCTACTCTAACTCTTGAATAGACAAAGCTGTCATCAGGTAAACTGCATGTAGTTTTCAAACTACATGTTCATCAACTGAGCATAGTTGCTGTCTTCAAAAAAGTTGGTGGTCCGGTAGGTTGACATAAGCAGTCAGCCAATTATAATACCTGGTACTCCTAGTAAAGAGCACCTAACACAGTGACAGAAGGCTTCTTGGAGGAGGTGATTTCTGAACTGAGTTTTAAAGGATAAATATGAGTTAGCTAGGTAAATAAGAAGGGAAGAAGAAAATATAAGATACAGAAGGAGTATCATGTAATTGTGATGCATACTAACATATTAAACTACAATATCGTACTAAAGTACAAACAGTGTAATATTTCTTGGTTGTGGGAGGATAGTGTTAAACTCAGGGAATGTGCAGCAAGATGAAGCTTGAGAGGAAAGCAGAAGCCAGGTTCTTCAAGAAATGAAAGATAAGGCTTTAGATTTAAGTCCATCTTGCACAAAAAATCAATAGTCTCCATTCTCCTTGTCTTCTAGCAGTCTGAAAAATTTCAGAAGTAGGCTGTTTCAGAAAATTCAAAACCATGTGGAAAGTCGGTTTGTTGTTACCCGTAACTTTCCTGCTGAGGCAAAGAAAGTTGACTGCAAGTATACAGCTCCATGGGACGATTTAGAATACAGTCATTACTATGAAATTAATCATGGTAATTGGTGTTCTATTTAGAATACAGTTTTTAGGTCAATGACTTTTGCTTAAGATGTTTTATCTTTAAGGGTTCAACTTTCTTTATATGACTCCAGAAGTATTTGACCTTAAAGATGAGAATATTTTCAGATAGATTGTCAGTTGTTAAATCCAGAGCCATAAGGGCTGGTCTTTCCCAGACCAAATGCAGATGTCTTTGTCAGTGACAGTTTCATGTTTCACTTAGTAGTACAGACTTTTTTTTTTTTTTTTTTTTTTTGTGGTGGTGGTGAGGCGGGTGGGTTACTTTTCTTTATCAGTTGGGTAGAAGCTAGAAGCTAGTACAGACTTAACATTGTTACTGAGCAGTTATAATTGAGCAGTTTTTGTTCTGAAAGCAGATTTGACACACTTGTTTGTTAAATATCATGGTTTTCTTGGTGTTATAAATATAGACTGTTAAATAGTACTAGTACAGTTGGAGAGATCTTACCTGAATGTATTTGTCTTGGTTAAAGTAGACAAGAATATAGATATTTTTCTGATTGGTGACATAGACCTGATGATGTATCCTTCTTTCTGGTCACATCTGTTCCTCCAGCACTTTCATGAATGAGGCCATCTTTACCCAGTTGTAAACCCAGAGGCATTTGGGAATTCTTTCTGTGTCCAGTAACCATGGAGTCATCAACTCTGATCAGTACTACCTTCTTGACTTCTTTTGAATCTCTCTCTTTTCTATTTCTACTGTGTGTATACTAGTTTAGATCCCAACATTTTTTTGAGTGGATTACTATGTCATAGGGCTCTTGGTACTTGTGGACTAAAATGGAAAGCTTCACATATTCTCAAATAACATGGGAAATTTGTTGCAAATAATGATATGTAATTTTTTGAGGCTGGAATTTGAATAGTACCCCCCTCTTTGCTACTGTGTTGGGAGAGCGCTCAGCTAAGAGCATTGGAGGAGGGCACTGGGACTAGGGATTCGAGTAGTTCACTGTAAAGTTACTAAAACTTCATTCTTAGGGCACCTGGCTGGCTTGGTTGATAGAGTATGTGACTCCTGTTATCAGGATTATGAGTTAAAGCCCCATGGTGCATGTAGAGCTTACTTAACAAACAAAACAAAACAAAAACTTAATTCTTTACAGGAAAAAAAAAGCCCCCTAAAAATCTAACTATTAATACTGGTGGTAAAACTAAAGAGAAAATTAAAAAGAGATCTTAAAAATTTATAGTNACACAGAATGTGAAGCAGGCTTCAGGCTCTGAGCTGTCAGCACAGAGCCCACTGTGGGTCTCGAACTCATAAACTGTGAGATTATGACCCAAGCCAAAGTCAGATGCTTAACCAATTGAGCCACCCAGGTGCCCTCCAGAATTTGTAGTTCTTGTTCATAAAATTGATGTTTGGATTGAAAACATGAATGTTGGATTTGATATTGGCTCAGATCTGTGTAACAAAGAAGGCCATCAACTGTACCATGTAGAAATAAGAAAAAAAATGGAAACTACTGAAGTGAAAATAGTACAACAGTTGCTCTTCTGGAATTGTACGAAAGGTGTTGACTTGGATAACAATATTCCCAAAGAGCATGTAACTTTCTGTGGAAAATGTGATTGGAGATGAAGTCTGAGCCTGTATAAGCATTTCCATATTTACTGAGTCAGGAATTAGAGACTGACAGTATATTCTTTAAGAATGTCTAGGACCTGCTCTAATAGTCTGCTAACCCATTTCTCTGCTTCATTTTGATTCCTTCTGGTCCATTAGCCACATTATTGCTAAGATGATGTTTATGAGGTGTAAATCTGACTATGTGTCACCCTTACTTGAAATGAACAAGTTACCAAGTCTCTTAGCCTCAATTTCTCATCTAACATATGAGGAAATTTCAGGGTGTCTGGTTGGCTCAGTCAATAGAGCATACAACTCTTTTTGTCTTGGGGTCAGGAGTGTGAGCCCCATGTTGAGTGGAGAGATTACTTTTTTTTTTTAAAAAAAGGATAATTTACATTCTTTGTGGGATTATTAGAAATAAAATTTTTTAAGTATAAGTAAAATATTTTGTATACTTTTGAGCTCATTATTTAGAAAAGATTGTCTAGTTGTTATTCATAATTATGGCAGAGTCCTTACCATAACAAACAGAAAAGAATATGAGAGAGGCCCTTTATGATCTGTTCCTTTACTGTCCTGCCTCATTTTTGGCACCTAATCCTGTGTTCCATTCACTTGATGGTTCCCTCATGGTATTCTTTCTTTATGCATTCGTACTTGTGATTACTGGTTCTCCAACTATATCTTTCCCTGCCTCCACCTTATAGGTCTTATAGGTGGTTCTCTGAGTTTCCCATAGTACCCTTTATATATGTACTATAACATTTTATACCATAAAACAGTCTCTTTACTTACCAGTTTTGCTAACTAGTCTGTGAGATCATTGAGTGTAGAATTGATGTCTTATTTTTGTATTACTCTTCCTGGTAACTGGAGGTATATAGTTAAATGGTTCCTCAGTAAATATCTTGTTTTAGTGAGTGAGTGAATGAACAAATGATGGAAAGAACAGAATGAAAAGGAATGGAGAAACGATGGAGAGTAGTGGTTAAGGCAAAGGATTCTGGAACCTGGGTTTATATAGCCCAGTTTTGTAAATTACATTCTGTGACTTTCAATGAGTCACTTAACCTTTTTGTGACTTCTTTTTTCTTTTTTTTAACCTTTTTTTTCCCTCATGTATAAAATGGGACAAATAATAGTATTTACTTCATAGGGAGACTAAGTTAGTTAATATATGTATAAATGGTGTGTGACACATAGTAAGCTCTATTTAGCTGCTAGCTGCTGCTGCTAAGGTTTTTATTGTTTTGCTGATGATTCAGAATTCATAAGCGTCTTTACTATCAAGAATAATGTTATCTTTATGCATTTAAGTTGGCTGTAAACTCTGAATTTTAAGATAGTGTTCAGGCCTTAAAAGTTCTTTAATTTGCTCTGGATTCTTTGTTTTTACAGGGCTCTATGGAACAAGTCAGTTCTCATTTCTTGGAGCAGACACTTGACAAGAAGCTCATGTCAGACCTTAGGGTAACTTGAAATCTTTGTTGTCTAAATTGGGGTTCTGTAACCAATATCCGTGTAGCTATATGCCAAGTGGTGTTGGTTTAGTTTTTCAGCCCATATATTTGTTAAGTAAATGTTGGGTAACTAGATTACATTTTAGTTTAAAAATCTTTGTAACTTGAACCAAATTACAAGTCACTTTATTAAATTTTAAATTATTTTAATGAAATACTTTACAGAGGTTCTGTTTTATAAAGAAGAGGCAAGATTGACTTTCTTTTTTTAGAAACTACAAAGGTCTGGTCTTATTTTGTGAGACTGTAGGACATGTTAGGACTCCTTTTCTAGAGTTTCCATGGAAGAGTGAGTAAATTCTTTCTCTCAATAGTAACAAAGTGCCTCTTATGGAATGCCTTGACCTTGTTAGTCCTCTGACATAATTGTCGGGACTATATATGAGTTAATATATCACAATCTTAATTTGTAAATTATAAAAGTGAAAATAAAGAGTTACAGAATCTTTGACAAATAGAAGGAGTAGGGAAACAATTTACCCATGTTCCCGCTACTCCAACACAGTGACTTCTGTCATCATGGTATTTTTCTCCCCAGCTTGTTGTAAGCATCGAATCATTGTATTCTGCTTTTTACATTTACCACTACATCATATGCTTTTTTTGTTTTCATAGAGTTACCTTGATACTTAGCATTTTTACTGATTGTGTAATATCTTAAGTTGATGTGACATAATTTTTTTTAACCCTGTGTTATATAGATTCTCCCAGTTTCTCTACCATTTTAAATCACATAAAGAATATCATCTTTGTGCATGTTAGATCTTGTCTTCTTTTGAGTTATTCCATAAGAGAAATTCTTAGGAATGGCTGGAGAGTTTCTATCTATGCTTAATGAAACACTGCCATGTGGATCCTTGAAGGTCATTGCCTTAATTTGAGGTTGGTGATTGATTAAGTGTTCTTTGTGTATACTAGAGTAGAAATATAAAAAACAACATGCTCATGAATGGTGAAGGATGGGTAATGCAAGTATTTCTAAGATACATCACAAAGTACACACTTCATCTGATCCACATCCTTGTAGGCTTAGGTGCTGTATTTCATCAGTGCCTTTGAGATGATCAGCCACAAGAATGTGGACTTCTACCAAGAAGGTTCATAAGAGGCTGATTTATAAAGCAGAATGCAGTTCAGTCATGCTGAGAACCATAACTCAGTTGGACTGGATATTTACTTTAGTTGGCCAGTATATTTCTGCTTAGGCAATCTTTACAGAAAGGGAATTTACTAGAACGTTGCACAGTAAGTGCAGTGTTGCTCAAATAGAGCATAGTGTTACCAAATTCAGGCTTACTTCTATTGGGACTAAACAAAAAAATTCTTTTCTAGGGGCAGTGTATTATCCATCCAGGATGGTGCTGGGGGACACTGCTATTATTTACCTCTCTGCTTTTCCTTTTCCTGTGTTGCCATGGCACACAACCACTTGTCTGATCAGCATGTTCTCTTCCTATCTTTAATAAGATTTTTCTCAGCCTTGACAGATCTGTGAACTTTTTTAGTCTTACCTTAAGTTGAATTTATAGTTCTTTGCTCTGATTTATTGAGTGTTTTTTTTTTTTTTTTTTTTTTTTTTTTTTTTTTTATTTTTTATTTTTTTGNTTTTTTTTTTTTTTTTTTTTTTTTTTTTTTTGAAAATCTAAGTCTCAGAGAGCAGTCTTATTTCCTACCTTCCCATGTTCCCAGGGTACATCTTACTGTTCCCTCATGAACCTCCTGCAAGTGGTAATTGTCATTGTCCTATACAGAGAAAACGCACTGCACACGAACGTGCCAAGGAACTTTACAGTTCAGGGGAGTTTTCCAGTGGCAGAAAGTGGGGAGATGATGCTCCCAAGGAGGAAATAGATACGGGAGCTGTGAACTTGATTGAGTCAGGAGCTTGTGGAGCCTTTGTTCATGGATTGGAAGATGAGATGTATGGTAAGTATGAGTGCCTAATGAGGACAGTACCCATTTACTGAGTGACTGCTATGGTTCGAGCCTTGTGCTGGTTAATATACACGTATTCTCTCATTTAGGCTTCAGAGCCAGTCTTCTAATTTAATTTTAACATCAGAAAATTGAGGCCCAAGTGGTTAAGGGTATGGGCTTTGGGTTTAGTCAAACTGGTTCAAATTCCAGCATTTCTGTATGACAAGTTTGATAGTAAGTGTTTCTGAATTGGGAGAATTCAGTGAAGTTATATATATACACAAAATACTTGGCACAAAACAGGACCCATTTATAGTAAGCACTTAATAATTGGTAGTAAAAATTGATATCATTGATACTGATAACAATAACTTGTTTTTGATTACCCAGAGGCAAGATTTAAACCAAGGTACGTCTGACCTCAAAGTTTTTATTATTATGACTATTGACGATTTCTTACATTTTAATTTTTGAAAGATATTTTCACTGAAAATTGAATTCTAGATTAATTAGGGTGGGGTTTTGTTGGGTTTTTTTTTTTTTTCAGTCTTGTAAAGATGTTCCACATTTTCTGGTTTGCATTATTTCTGTTGAATTCGCTACCACTTTTTTTTTTTTATATTTGTTCTTCTGTATATAATGTGTCTTTTTCTAGCTGCTTTTAGGATTTTTTCTTTATCACTAGCTTTAAGCAACTTAATTATGGTGTGCCTTGGTATAGTTTTCATGTTTCTTATGCTTGAAGTTTGTTGAGCTTCTTAGATCTGTGGGTTTATAGTATTCATCAAATTTGGAAAATCTTGGCCCATTATTTCTTCATATACTTTTCTGGTCCCATGTTCCTTGGGAGACTCCAGTTACACATACATTAGACTACTGAGGTTGTCCTGTAGCTCGTGGGTGCTTCATTTCTTTTATTTAAAAAAATTTTTTTTCTTTATTTTAGAGAGTGAGCCGGGGAGAGGGAAGGGGTAGGTGGAGACACACACAGACACACACACACAGAGACAGAGAGAGAGAGAGAGAGAGAGAGAGAGAGAGAGAGAGAGAGAGAGAATGGAGCCTACTGCAGGCTCGATCCCATGACCCTGGGATCATGACCTGGCTTGAAATCAAGAGTTGGACACTCAACCGACTGATCCACTCAGCGGCCCCATTCATTCCTGTTTTTTGTTTTGTTTTGTTTTTTTTAGTCTTATTCTCATTTCATTTTGGATATTTATTGTTTTGTTTGGAGTTCACTCATCTTTTCTTATGCAGTGTGTAATCTTATTTTAATCCCATCCAGTATATTTTTCATCTCAGCAGACATTGTAGTTTTTATTTGTACAAGTTCAATTAGAATTCAGGTTTGTTTAGAGGCACCTAGGTGGCTAAGTCGGTTGAGTGTCTGACTGTTGGTTTCATCTCAGGTTATGATCCCAGGGTTGTGGGATCGAGCCCTGCATTGGGCTCCATCCTCAGTGTGGAGCCTGTTTAAGATTCTCTCCCTGCCCCTCTCCCTTACTTGTACGTGTGCTCTCTCAGGTTAAAAAAAAAAGGCATTTGAGTTTGTTAAGTGTCTTACAAATATCTTCTTAATCTGCTTGGTCTTTTCTTTACCTCTGTCAACAGAGAATGCATTTACAATAACTATCTTAATGTTTTTTGTCTGTTAATTCTACAATTTGTGTGATTTCTGTTTTGGTTTGGTTGATTGATTTTTCTTCTCATTATGAATTATATTATCCTACTTCTCTGTATGCATAGTAATTTTCGACTGGATGCCAGCCATTTTGAATTTTACTTTATTGGGTAACGAACATTGTTATATTCTTTTTTTTTAATTTTTAAAATGTTTTTTATTTATTTCTGAGNTATATTCTTATAAATATATTCTTTTTAAAAAAATTTTTTTAATGTTTATTTTTGAGAGACAGAGTGTGAGCAGGGGAGGGGCAGAGAGAAGGAGACCCAGAATCCAAAGCAGGCTCCAGATTCTGAGCCATTAGCACAGAGCCCGATGTGGGACTTGAACCCATGGACCACGAGATCATGACCTGAGCTGAAGTCAAACACTTAACTGACTGAGCCACCCAGACACCCCCACTTATAAATAGCCTTTAAAAAAAATTTTTTTTTAAATGTTTTAATTTATTTCTGAGAGAGAGAGAGAGACAGACAGACAGACAGACACAGCGTGAGCAGGAGAAGGTCAGAGAGAGAGGGAGAAACAGCATCAGAAGCAGGCCCCAGGCTCTGAGCTAGCCATCAGAACAGAGCCTGACGCAGGGCTCAAACCCACGAACTGTGTGATCATGACCTGAGCCGAAGTTGGGTGCTTAACCAACTGAGCTATCCAGGCGCCCCTACTTATAAATATTCTTAAGCTTTGTTCTGGGATGCAGTTATTTTGGGTCTTAATTTTAAGCTTGTTAAGTGGGACTGAGGCAGAATTTAGTCTAGGGCTTATTTTTATCCCAGCTCAAACAGACTCTTCTGATAGTGGTAGACCATTTTTGAGTTTTGGAGATTGTTCCCTCTAGTCCTGTTTATTGGTTCTTTCTCAGACCTCAGACAGTTTCTTTACAGATCAGAATTCAGGTGATATCTTTAAAAATTTTTTTTAAATGTTTATTCATTTTTGAGAGAGAGAGAGAGAGAGCATGAATAGGGAAGAGGCAGAGAGAGAGAGAGAGAGACAGAATATGAAGCAGTTTCCAGCCTTGAGGGGCTTGAACTCATGTGCTGTGAAATCATGATAGAAGCTGAAATCAGATGCTTAATTGACTGAGTCACCCAGGCGTCCTCAGAACTCAGCTGATGTCTTGAGGGGGACTCTCTGTAGATCTCTGAAGGTCTCTCTGTGTTATTCTCTCCTTTCTGGTACTTTGCCTTATGAACTCTATCCACATTGGCCTTTTCAGACTCCCAGCTCTGACTTCTCAACTCAGGGACCCTGGAATCTGCAATCTTTCCAGACAGTAAAGGGATATAATTCTATAGCTCACCTCATTTATTTCCTGTCTCTCAGGGATCAGTACCCTTTATTTATCTGATGTTCCAGTGTATTGAATACTGTTGTTTGTTTTTCTTATTTCTGTTTTTAGTTGTTTCAGATAGATAAATCTGGTCCTTGTGAATGGCCATCTTAGCCATTAATAGAAATTCTGCAAAACTCTTGTAATTTCCATAATATGCTATCTGTCTCACATAAAAAATGTCATTGCTTTGAGATGATTAACTACAACCTTCTCATTTTCAGTAAGAGTAACACACAGGGGGAGATAATATTAATTGTCCAAAATTTATAGTAAATTTTATCAGGATTAGAACTCAGGTCTTTAAAATGCCTATAAAAATTACCTCAGAACAGAACTTTTTAGAAGGGCAAGAAAATTACTTTTCAAAGACAATTTTCTGTTAAAAGATGTAAGAATTGGATTACCATGGGGCATCTCGGTGGCCCAGCGGGTTAGGCTTCTTACTCTTGATTTTGGTTCAGGTTATGATCTCACGGTTCATGAGTTCAAGCCCTGCATGGGGCTCCACGGTTGACAGTGCAGAGCCTGCTTGGGATTCTCTCTCTCTCCCTTTCTCTCTGTCCCTCCACTGTCCCCCCCCCCCCCCCCCCCCCCCCCCCCCCCCCCCCACTCTCTTACTTTCTCAAAATAAATAAACTTAAAAAAAAAAGTATTGGATTACCTTATCTAGTTTGCTATTTTTTTGATGTATGAGTACCTTCCCCACTTTTCTAAAGTTTGCATTACGCTGCTTTGCTTTTATGAAAGATCTACATCAGTACCTATTTTCATTAACCAGAAGAAATCCAAAGAGGAGTTCGTTTTCATGAAAAAAGTCCTTACCATACTCATGTAAGTCTTTTGTAAAAGTGAGGTGGCATAAAGTTAACTTGGAAAGTGGGGGATACTTGCTTTATATCATTTCAGCTTGTGAAAGGTTTCATGGTAACACTCTACTTTTGGATAATGGGAAGCCTGTATGTAGAAATTAGATAAAGCAACCTCTGCTTTTTTGTTCCTTGTGAACTTGATACATGAATTACACTTTAAGAAGTATTATATAATAAGGAAGTCCAGTTATTAATACACATTTTATCTTAAGACAAGTAACTGGAACCTATTTTACTAGTTTATACTAGTGTTTTTGCTTTGTTTAGTTTTACAGTTGAATTTCATCACTATTAATGTTTATGTGATTTAGTTCTACATAAGTTTGTTAATACGGTTTAGTTAAAAGAGCTTTGGAAAATGAGCCTCAGGTTTGGCAGATTTCTATTTATTTGTTTATTTATTTATTTTTAAAGTTTTATTTATTTTGAGATAGCATGAGTGGGAGAGAGGCAGAGAGAGAGAGGATCCCAAACATACTCACACTGGCAGAGTGGAGCCTGATGCCGGGCTTGAACCGTGAGATCATGACCTGAGCCGAAGTCAAACACTCAACCAACTGAGCCACCCAGGAGCCCCGCAGTTTTCTAATTTTATCATATTTATAAAATTTGGGTAAGTTAGGGACATGTTGCTGAGAATGAAATGAAGTCTTATTTCATTGGCTGTGGACTCTAGTATCACACGTATTTTTGTTTTCTTAATTTTAAAAAAAAAATTTTTTTTTTTAGTTTTTTTTGAGAGAGAGAGAGAGAAAACAAATTCACACACCCAGGAGGGGCAGAGAGAGAGAGGAAGAATGAATCCTAAGCAGGCTCTGCCCTATCAACAGAGGCGATGTGGGGTATAAACTTAAAACCATGAGATCATGACCTGAACCGAAGTCAAGAGTCAGATGCTTAACTGACTGAGTCCCCCAGGTACCCCATCACATATATTTTTATTCCTCTCATTTTGTTGTTCTCCTCATTTGGGCCTTTGTTTATCTGGTTCCTTTACTTAGGCCTTATTCCTTTCTTTGGGCTTAGTAACTCCCTTAGGTATTGTTTTAGAGGTCACTTGTTTCAGAAAGTTGCTTCTGAACCTATTGAGTGGGCTACATACCTCTTTTGTATTTTCTTACACTCCCTCTCCTTTTCATTGTACCACTCATCACTTTCTACTCATCACTTTGTAACGCAATTAACTATTCTTGTCTGTATGCCCTAGGAGACCATCTCTTTCTTGTTCTTCTTTGTGTCTTCAGTACTAAACACAAAGCTAATTAAGTAGCAAAGCCAGGATCTGATTACACATGTTAAGGCATCAGAGAGAGGATCATGCCC
>NW_027530529.1:952768-993422 GCF_008692635.1 Crocuta crocuta | reverse complement strand
GAGAGAGAGAGAGAGAGAGACTGACTGACTCAAGCAGTGTCCACACTCAACATGGAGCCCAGTGCAGAGCTTGATCCACAGCCCCAGAATCATGACCTGAAGCCGAAGTCAAATGTCAGTTGCTTACTGACTGAGCCACCCAGGTGTCCCAAGATTGTAACGCGTTTCAACATTCCAAAAAGTCTAGTAGAAATTGTTAATTTACCAGACTGTGCATATAAAGAAACACCAAGTTTCTTTGCTTCTGTTTGGAATTGGCATCAGCTCAGGTCTGTACTGATCAGAAGTCTCTGTGATTCTCTTTGTGGATTTATGAGAGTTACATGTGATTTATGTGGTATAATGGGTAAAGCCCTAGGCAGAAGAGCCCACAGTTAACAGATCTGGGTCCACCTCTGGCTTTCTTTGTAATTATTAGCAATTTCATGTTTAAATTACATTATAATGAAGTGTAGTAAATCCTTCCCTTCTGATGAAAGGAAGAATTCATAACTACCAAGAACAATCTGAGTCCTCTCCCTTTAATGTAGTAACTTTGCTTTTAAAGTGTCTATAAAACCTTTCTTATACAAAAACAAATTACATTTGTGAGTTTTAACCACAATTTGAGTGGGTTTTTCTTTCTTTCTTTTTTGAAACTGTACATTTTGTTGCAGAACCATGTGGCAACCAGGAACAAAAGAAGCACGTATGAAGTCTTGAGAGCATTGTCTGTAGCTTACTCGTCTCTCATCTCTGTGTCCTGACACTTGGCCTGGCATGTAGTACATATTCAGGGAACATTACTAGTGGACAAATGAGGGGCTTCCTGAATTTAGTGGCCTCACTGTTACATGTTCAGGGCATACAAAGAGAAGACATGCCTCTGTTCTCAGGGTGCTTATAAGACCCATACCTATGCTGNACCCCATCACATATATTTTTATTCCTCTCATTTTGTTGTTCTCCTCATTTGGGCCTTTGTTTATCTGGTTCCTTTACTTAGGCCTTATTCCTTTCTTTGGGCTTAGTAACTCCCTTAGGTATTGTTTTAGAGGTCACTTGTTTCAGAAAGTTGCTTCTGAACCTATTGAGTGGGCTACATACCTCTTTTGTATTTTCTTACACTCCCTCTCCTTTTCATTGTACCACTCATCACTTTCTACTCATCACTTTGTAACGCAATTAACTATTCTTGTCTGTATGCCCTAGGAGACCATCTCTTTCTTGTTCTTCTTTGTGTCTTCAGTACTAAACACAAAGCTAATTAAGTAGCAAAGCCAGGATCTGATTANGGGGGGGGCGGGGAGAGAGAGAGAGAGAGAGACTGACTGACTCAAGCAGTGTCCACACTCAACATGGAGCCCAGTGCAGAGCTTGATCCACAGCCCCAGAATCATGACCTGAAGCCGAAGTCAAATGTCAGTTGCTTACTGACTGAGCCACCCAGGTGTCCCAAGATTGTAACGCGTTTCAACATTCCAAAAAGTCTAGTAGAAATTGTTAATTTACCAGACTGTGCATATAAAGAAACACCAAGTTTCTTTGCTTCTGTTTGGAATTGGCATCAGCTCAGGTCTGTACTGATCAGAAGTCTCTGTGATTCTCTTTGTGGATTTATGAGAGTTACATGTGATTTATGTGGTATAATGGGTAAAGCCCTAGGCAGAAGAGCCCACAGTTAACAGATCTGGGTCCACCTCTGGCTTTCTTTGTAATTATTAGCAATTTCATGTTTAAATTACATTATAATGAAGTGTAGTAAATCCTTCCCTTCTGATGAAAGGAAGAATTCATAACTACCAAGAACAATCTGAGTCCTCTCCCTTTAATGTAGTAACTTTGCTTTTAAAGTGTCTATAAAACCTTTCTTATACAAAAACAAATTACATTTGTGAGTTTTAACCACAATTTGAGTGGGTTTTTCTTTCTTTCTTTTTTGAAACTGTACATTTTGTTGCAGAACCATGTGGCAACCAGGAACAAAAGAAGCACGTATGAAGTCTTGAGAGCATTGTCTGTAGCTTACTCGTCTCTCATCTCTGTGTCCTGACACTTGGCCTGGCATGTAGTACATATTCAGGGAACATTACTAGTGGACAAATGAGGGGCTTCCTGAATTTAGTGGCCTCACTGTTACATGTTCAGGGCATACAAAGAGAAGACATGCCTCTGTTCTCAGGGTGCTTATAAGACCCATACCTATGCTGTAGCTGATATCTACTAAGCTTTTAAAATATGTCAAGCATAAATATATGCTTTGCCTGTATTATGTCATCTAGACCTTGTAACTACTTTGTAAAGAAATGAGTATTAGCTCTGGTTAAGATGAAAAAAACAAGATGTTTGGAAGTTAGTTATTCAAGATCTCCCTCCAAGTTAACGGAGGCATTACTCTTCACAATTCACTGTGTGACCTTTCTCATTCTAAAGCACGTATCCTTAGCCACTGTATGATGCTAGTCTCGAATCAGCAGACCTGGGCACTAGTCTTATCTGCACTCTTACTTTAAGGCACGTTAATTCACTTTGCTGAATCTTAACTTCTAAAATGCGAAAATGAGATCTAGTCTGTTTTAATCCTAATGTAATTATATAAAATCTGCTTTTTTAAAAAAGTACCCAGTGGAGCACTGTGATTGGAGTACTGAGTTAAATAAGAACTTAGTTTTGAAGAAATTCAATTAATGGAGACAGATGTATGACTGGATCACATGTTTCCAGAGTCAGAATCTAAACCTTAGTCCCTTTGACACCAAAGTCCTTGTTCTTAGGTCACTGTGAAGGTGGTAGCCGAATCTGTGGGCCTGGAAGAGATCTTCCAGAGAGAGTTTGTCAAGTGAGAGGAGTAGAAAGCGAAAGACGAACCTGAATGAGCAGGAATCCTTGGACTCGTCCCATGGCTCTTAACCAGATGTGCGGTTTTATTTGTCCTCTGTTCTGTAGAGGTCCGCATTGCTGCTGTGGAGGCCCTCTGCATGCTGGCCCAATCTTCCCCCTCTTTTGCTGAGAAGTGCCTTGATTTTCTGGTCGACATGTTTAATGATGAAATTGAGGAAGTACGTCTGCAGTCCATACACACCATGAGAAAAATCTCTAACAATATCACCCTCCGAGAGGATCAGCTTGACACTGTCCTGGCTGTGTTAGAGGTGAGTCTTTAGTTTGTTACTCATTTCTTCACCAGTGACTACTGAGTGCCACTTTATTTTTTTTTTAAACCAGGCTTTGTGTTAGGTACTGGTGATGCCGTAGTATATAGGCCATGCGGTTCTGCCTTCTTAGCACACAGCTCTACCAAGGTGCAGAGGACTCGCTGTTAAACAGCACACTCAAAGGAAGCTTAGTATTGCTGTGCTTGGGAAAGCACAGGGTTCCCTCACGATACTGACAGGATGTGATCAGAATTGTCTGAGGTAAGGTTGGGAGGTGGGGAAGGACGAAGGACTGCTGGAGTGGAAACTTGCAGGAGGAGGACTTGGTGAGACCTTTTCTTAGGAAGGGATGACACCCTTGGTGGTAGGTTGGAAGGTCACCAAGGGGAGCAGTGCCCACGGATCCAGAGGTAAGAGTGAGTATGATGCATGTGAGGAATTAAAAGGAATTCACTGTGAAGTAGCCTAGAGCTGAAGTGATAGAAGTGGGGAGAGAAGTGGTTACAGATAATTTGGGCAGGGGCTAAATAATGAAGAATTCTTTTCAGCCGTTGATTTGATTTAATTCTTCTAGTGAATCATATGATGTTAAAGCAGAAACAGATCTTAGGGAATTGACTCATTCAACCCTGGAGTTTTACAGAGAAGAAAGTAACCTTATTTGAGGTCACAGAGCTCATAAGTAGCTGTGCCAGGATATGAACACAGATTAGCCTCCCAGGCTGTACAGCTCTCTGTGGTTCTTGAATTATTTTTCTAAAGTATTGGGATTTTATTTGTGAGTATTGAAGTTTTTCAAAATACTAATAAATGAGATTTGGCCTCTGGGTTTCTTTTCTGGTTTGGTTCAGTTTGGTTATGGTCTTTCAGAAACTGTGAAAGGGAGAGCTATTGGATGTGGTCATTAGCACTTGTTACAGATTTCTGCAACGTACTTCAGAAAATGGATTGGGTGCTTTGATTTTGAAGTGTCCTATCAATTTTCTCAGTTGCTCAGCACTTCTGGTAAGATCTTTCCTGAATTATAAGTCTGTATTTATAGTTTTTCACGTGTTTTTTTCCTAAGAAGACAGGCTGGCATTCTGTGCTTTGTTCTCCAGGGAGGGCGCTGCAACCTAGCCCGCCTTTCCTTTTTTGCATTCTTTCCCGCAGTTCCTCATCTTGAACTTTATACTGGAGTCACCCCTAATCAGTATGCTTTTTCTCACCATTTTCTTTCACTGTAAGTTTTCCTCCTCTGCATGCAAAAACTGCCGCTTTTCTTTTCCCTTTTTAGCCACTTCTCATGTAGTAGACTTCTGGTTACTCTCAGGATCTACATTAGGCAGCATATTTCCTAACCAGCCACACCGCAAGTGGGTTAAGTAACACTCCTTTGTACTCCCATGTCATCCTGTGTTTAGCATAGGTTTGGGTGTTTTTTGATCATTTAATTCTTTATTTCACAAGACTGAGAGCTTCTTAAGGGGGCAGGATCCTGGCTTCTTTCTTTTTTTTATTTCTAGCGCGGTGCGGTGTCTGACACAAGTAGATGCTCAGGACGTGTTTGCTAGATGCCAGGCAGTTCCAGGCATGTTGTACTCTTTACCGTATTCCTTTCAGGGTTCATTGTGGTAACTTACACATAGTGGATGCTTAGTAAACATGTTCTAGAATGACTCTGCACAGCTCAGCTGTATAACTAGGAATTTCTTAGGAAACACAGTCAAAATTGTTTTATTACTTTGAATATAGTTTTTCCAATATATCGGTATAGCTGCCTTCTGTCAGTGGTGAGGATTTGTCCGTATCGGAAGCACTGTGTCTAATGGCTAAGTTCACAGCATGTAGAACCAGACAGATTGGAATCAACCTGTCAATCTCTGTGTTTGTTCTTTCCTTTTCACTTGGGTTTGTTTTTTTGTTTGTTTGTTTGTTTTTGTTGCTGCTGTTGTTTTGTTTTTATTAACCACCTATTATCTGCCAGGCACTGTATTAAGGAGGATACAGTAGTGAGCAGGAACCATGGTGCTGTTCTTGTGGACCTTATAATTTAGGTATGAGGGAGGTAGACAGACAGGACACAATGAAGGTGTAGTAATAAGCTGAGTGAGGAGCTCATGACAGAAAGGAGTGAGGTCCCATGGGAGTATGTCATAGAAGCACTTGGTCTGTAGGGTCTAAGGGAGTGCAGCAATCAGGGAAGCTTCTGAAGCCGATCTCTGAATAAGGAATTAGGCTCTCACGTGGCAGGAAGAATTAGGAGTGTGAGGTGTAAGGATATTCCAGGCAGAGGAGTGGCAAGTCTAGAAACTGGTAGGCAGAAGGTAGGCAGTGGAGGGACCAAGAGAGAGCCTGGCTGCAGCAAAGAGCATTTAGTGTATGGTATGAGGCTAGGCCTGGAGGGGTGGACGGGACCAGCTCTTGCAGAGTTTGAAAATCATATTAGGCAGGGCGCCTGGGTGGCTCACTTGCAAGCTGTAAGCTCTGACTCTTGATTGTAGCTCAGGTCATGATCTCACGGTTTGTGAGTTCAGACCCCACATCACTGTCCGTGCAGAGCCTGCTCGCGGTTCTGTCTCTCCCTTTTTCTGCCCCTTCCCCACTTGTACACACTCTCTCTCTCTCTCTTTCTCAAAACAAATGAACTTAAAAAAGAAAATCCTATTAAGGGAAGAACACCTGAAAGTTATTCAGGGTGTCCTACCAGCTTTGTGACTTTGGACAAAATATTTATTCTCTCCGGTCCTTCGTTTTCTCATGTATAAAGTGAGGATAATTCCACATATTCATTTGTTTCTTATGAGAATTGAAAGAGAATTCATGTAAAATGCTTGGCATGTTAGTAGCTCATAATATTGATAAAGCCATTCAGGAAACATTTCCTGATTTATTTTTTACGGAGCTGGGCTCTGTGCTAGGTTCTGTGAGTATGTAAAAGTAGACAGTACGAGTTCTTACCTCTGAGATGCTCACAGTTTTATAGAGAAGGCAGCAGTACAAGATACTATCGGGGCGCCTGGATGGCTCAGTCAGTTGAGCGTCTGTCCAACTTCAGCTCAGGTCATGATCTCACAGTTTGTGGGTTCAAGCCCCGCATCGGGCTCTGGGCTGACAGCTCAGAGCCTGGAGCCTGTTTCCGATTCTGTGTCTCCCTCTCTCTCTGCCCCTCCCTCATTCATGCTGTGTTTCTCTCTGTCTCAATAATAATAAACATTAAAAAAAAAAAGATAGTATCAAGAGTAAGCTAAGGAATGACATTCTATCCAGAGCAATAGCATATGGCTGCAGATGAAGCCTGGGAAGGCTGAAATGGCACAGCATGGACAAGGATTTTGAGAAGTTCACATGGCTCTGAGCGAGAAATGGGCAGGGAACTGATTTTGAAGGACTTTGTATGCAGTGCTGGGGAGCCTGAGTTCTGCCCAAGAGGTGTGGGGAAGCCAAAGGAGGTTCCTAAATAGAGCAACGACATGGTCAGATGTGCTTATTAAGAAGCTGGTCCGGATAACTCTACGGAATGAAGAAGAATCGAGAGACCTGAAAGAGGGTTCCTGGAGAATAAAGAAGGCATGTTTCCAACCTAGCTTTGGAGAAGAGTTCTGTGATTCTTAGATTTTGCTATGTGGATGCAGATATAGCCTTTACATGTTTTAACTTGATTTATTTCATGTATTAAGTAAAAGTTAATACTATAAAACTTTTAGGAGAAAATATTTGTGACCTTGGATTAGACTCAGATTTCTTAGCTATGACACCAAAAACTTAATCAGTAAGATAAATAGCTAGATAAATTTGACTTTATCAAAATTTTAAAGCTCTTCAGAAAGACACTTTTAATTATAAAGACAGCACAACAATGTAAATGTATTTAATGCTGTAGAACTATACACTTAAAATGTATGTTGACTTAAAATGGTAAATTTTAGGGGCACGTGGGTGGCTCAGTCAGTTAAGCAGCCAACTTCAGCTCAGGTCTTGATCTTACGGTTCTAGAGTTCAAGGCCCGCATTGGGCTCTGTGCTGACAGCTTGGAGCCTGGAGCCTGCAGCCTGCTTCAGATTCTGTGTTTCCGTCTCTCTCTGCCTCTCCCCTCCCTGCTCACGCTCTGTCTCTGTCTATGTCAAAAGTAAATGAAAAACATTTTAAAAATGGTAAATTTTATGTTGTGTTTATTTTACTATAATAAAGAAATAATAGGATCAGATCAAACATATATAATGCCTTTAATATATAAACTACAAAAAAAGGGGTGGGTGGACTTGGAAACAGAAACATGCGCAGAGTAAAGGAGATGTGAAGGCAGAGAGAATGCCGTCTATAAGGCAAGGAAAGCCAGGGCTACCAGAAGCTGGAGAGGCCTGGCCCACAGTCTCCTTCACAGCCTCAGAAGGAGTCAGACTTGCTCATACCTTAATTCTGAACTTCAGGCCTCCAGAACCGAGACAGTAAATTTCTTTTTTTCTAAGCCAAAGGAAAAACCTGTTTTTGACGAAACATACCACAGACTGGGAGAAAATATTTGTAAAACACATATCTGGTAAAGAATATATAAAGAATTCTCAAAATTGAATAATAAAGCAAACTATCCAATTTCAAAATCAGCAAAAGATTTAAACAATACTTAAGCAAAGAAAATAAAGTGGCAAATAAGCACTGCATTAGTTATCTTTAGAAGATTCTGATAATAATAATAAGTAATAGTATCAATTTATTATTTTGGAAACTTGTAAATTAAGGAATCAAGCATTAATCTTTCCTTTTCCTATACAAACTGAACTTCATGATAATCAGCTAGTCGATGAAGGAAGTTTCTCTTTTTTTCTTATATGTATTTTTTTGTTACCTTTTTTATGTTTATTTTTGAGTCAGAGAGAGCGCACTAGCAGGGGAGGGGCGGAGAGAGAGGGAGACACAGAATCTGAAGCAGGCTCCAGGCTCTGACCTGTAGGCAGAAAGCCCCACACAGGGCTTGAACTCAGGAACTGTGAGATCATGACCTAAGCCAAAGTCAGACACTTAACGGACTGAGCCACCCAGGCGCCCTGGGAAGTTTCTCTTTATAGAAGTTTTCCAGTTAATAAGTAAAGAAGAATGATAGGATTTGTATATCATTGTTTTACAACTTTAATGAATTAGTAATTGAGGCAGTGATTACCTGTGGTTACTAACATCACAAAGGAGAAAGGGAGTTCATAGTTCCTGAGGGAAGCACACCTTACCACCCATGAAGTGGTCTTATAAGAAAAACAATGTGAATCTGATCAAGACTCTAAATGTAACTATAGTCACAGGATATAGAGGGAAGAAATTACAGGGGGGGAGGGGGGAATGTGAGGTATTTTACATATTAAAAGATGCTTAATGGGGCACTTAGGTGGCTCATTCCTTTGGCTCAGGTCATGACCTCACTGCTCCTGAGTTCAAGCCCCTCTTCAGGCTCTGCTGACAGCTCAGAGCCTGGAGCCTGCTTTGGATTCGGGGTCTCCTTTTCTCTCTGCTTCCCCCTGCCCATGCTCAGTCTGTTTCTCTCTCTTTCTCCCAAATATAAAATTTTAAAAAAATGTAAAAAAAAAAAAAAAGAAAAAAGGTGCTTAAGGAACATATTACCCAGCTGTAATATGTGAACCTTTGAATCCTAACCAGAATAATCAAAACTTTTTAAGTCAGAGAAATTTGAGTATTGGCTGGATATTTGATCTTAAAGAATTATTAAATTTTTAGGCATGATATTATTGGTTTTGTGGTTTTTTTAAGGTAAGGAATCGAGGTACCTAGGTGGCTTAGTCATTTGAGCATTGGACTCTTTTTTTTTTTTTTTTTAAATTCAGGTTAGTTAACATACAGTGTAGTATTGGTTTTAGGAATAGAACCCATTGATTCATCATCACTTACCTGTAACATTCAGTGCTTATCCCAACAAGTGCCCTCATTAATGCTTATCACACATTTTGCCTATCTGCCCACTGACCTCCCTTCCAGCAACCCTCAGTTTGTTCTCTGTATTTAAGTGTCTATTTTATGGTTTGCTTCCCTCTCTGTTTTTATCCTACTCTTGATTTTGGCTCAAGTCATGATACCAGGGTCGTGGAATCGACCCCCATCAGCACTGCTCCGAGTATGGAGTCTGCTTAAGATTCTCTCTCCCTCTTCCCCTCTCGCCAGCTTATGCACGCACGCATACACACTCTAATATAAATTAATAGGAATCATTTAAAAATATTTATGGAAATGTGTACATATGAAATGATATGATTTCTCTGGTTTCAAAGCAATCTGGGAAGAGTGGGTAAAGGTATAGATGAAACAAGATTGCTATGAGTTAAATGTTGAAACAGGGATTTATTATCTCTACTTTTGTATATGTTTCAAATTGTCTACATTAAAAAGTTTTGAAGAATTGCCAACAAATGGTATGGAGATAGCCAAGAAGAATAGAACTGATATGTGTACATTTTTTTTTAGCATGAGGAAGTTGTTGGTGACCTTTTCCAATTATTTTAGTGAGGTGTTGGGATGGAAGAGGCCATTTCTCTAACATCATCTTGTAGTATTCTCTTTATATTTACTCTGCTTTAGCCACATGGGCTTTCTTGCTATTTTTCATACATGCTTCCACTTCATGGTCTTTATGTTTGCTGCTTCCTTTCATTATTCTATGTAAAATATCCCACCCATCTGAATATTCTTACCTTGAACTTGCTTTATAGTTTCTCCAGAGTACATACCACTATCTGACGTATATAGTTATTTATTTTTGTCTTTTCACTAGAATGAAGCTCCTGAAAGCAGAGATTTGATTTCAGTTGATGCTGTATCCCTAGTACTTGGTGTACATAGTGGATGCTTGATAAATGTCTGACTAATAAGTACTAAGTAAATGTTGAATTTATATGAATGAATGAACTAGTGAATGAATTCTTCAGATTTCAGTTCATTACTTCTTCTGTGAAGTCTTCTCAACTGCTAGCCCCTCCCCTCCCAGAAAATCGAGAGACTCTTTACCCCCTAGTCCCATTGTAACTTGTACACTCTGCCATAATAGCTAATCCACAGTGACTGCTTTTATTATGATCTTTTTTTAAAGGATTCATCCAGAGACATTCGAGAGGCTCTTCATGAACTTTTATGCTGTACTAATGTTTCAACCAAAGAAGGGATTCATCTCGCACTGGTGGAGCTGCTGAAAAATCTAACCAAGTACCCCACTGATAGGGACTCCATATGGAAGTAAGGACTTTTTGCTCATTTGTTCACTGAGTCCAATAATGTGGTAAATGTACAGTATTGACATAGATTCAGTGGCTCATAGATTGAGAGTGTGGCTCTCAGTTTTGCCTTCAATTTAGAAATCTGATTCAACTTAAACTGAACACTCGAGTCTGATTCCTAAATTGAATATCACATTTTAGATTATTTATTTTTTTGTCCATCCATCTACCTAGCAGATAATATGTGCCTGCTACCATATACTTATCATGTGCCAAGTCCTGTGGTAGGTGTTAGAGGTACAGAGATGAGTTGATTAGATTCCTTTTTCTCCTATATAGTGTTAACCACTTCTTTGTCTATTTTGCATTTTTTACAAGATCACAGCCATAATTATAGAGATTAGATACAGGACTTGGCACTTTGTCTACAGATGGAAAATTACTATCATTTTTTCCCCTTGGTTACCTCTACCTTTACTAACTAGAGTCAAATTTAACATTGTTCATAAATTGCTGTTTGAAGAACTACTTGCATATGTTTATGATAGAATATATCCCACATAAGTGAGCTTTTGTGATGAGATCACTCTAATGGTATAACTTACTGATTTTTCAGAAAAATTTGTTACTAAAAATAGAAAAACTGGGTCAGATCAGGTACTTGTAAGATATATAAAAAACTGAAAATACCAGGGAAACCTTCAAGGAATGCTCAGTCATTTGGGGTGTAGGGGTTGTCATGGGGAAAAACACCTGTGTTAGTATCTGTGGTTCTGTGGTGACACAGAACTTGCCTTAACATAAAATATGGGATTATTCACCAGAATATTTATAGAAGACTGTCTTTATTGGGTGATGTAGACAGAAAGCTCTTTTCACCTTTTATAGTGCTCCAAAAGATTTTTAAGTTACCTGTTCATTATTATTTGAATTTTCATCTCTTTCCGTGAATGATGACTTTACTTAGGAATATCAAAAAGAATGTGATAAGAGAGTAAAGGAATAGTCGCAGTGGCATGTTTTAAAGGCATTTTTAAAGATAGATAAATGAAAGTTTTGAAGAAGGTATTTTATTCTGTTGATATAATCCAGTTACTGTATTAGGTGCTGTGGAGAGTTATGAACAGATTCAATTCAGAGACCTAGCCTTCAAATACCAGGAAGGGTGAGAAGTAGGAAATATGTAGATGGGGAAGTGGATGAGACAGAAAAAATGTTACAGGTCAGAATTGAAGTCCAGTTTTAGAGAGGCCCAGGTGGTTGGCAGATCCAAATAGAAAAGGAAATCAAATAAAGGAGTGTGACCTGGAGGCCAAACTATAAAATTTACAATGTCCCCTAAAACACAGTGAAAAAAGGTTGAGAGAGTTCAGGAAATTAGTGCATTAAGTTCTTTTCACATAAGAAGAAAAGCAGAACTGGGGAAAAGTGTAGTTTCCTAAAAATATCAAGCATTTGAAATGGGATACCTATCATACTGCATATATCCATGAATTTGTTCATGGTGTTTGTTTTCTGTTACCGGTCTACCTATTCTCCAGTCCCTGGTCAAGTCCCATCTCCTTTGTGAAACCTTCTCTATCATGGTGATCTCTTCTACTTTTGACAGGTAGAAAGCAGAATATCATTCATTTGGTAGTTCATTAACTTGGATTATTTATCATCTTTGTAGCTGGATCATAAACTCCACAAGAATAGAAATAAGGATTTGTATTTCTTTTAAATTCAGCCCACCTTCTAAATCAGAACGTTAAAAAAAAATAATAAAAATGCGTAACTATCAGTGCATACGTAGTTCTTTATAGTTTATAAAGTGTTTTCTTGTAGTCTTAATAGTTAACTAATAGCTGCTTAATAATAGCTAATTGAGTTCTTACTATGTGACACTTTGCTAAGTACTTCTTATTAATTATCTCATTTAATCCTTATATCAACTGTATGAGGTAATGATTTTTATCCCATTTTGTAGTAGGAAACTTACCATCCAAAGCCACGTAGTTATTAATTTTCATGTTTCAGATCAGGTCTCTTCCGATTCCAAGATACCAGGATATCAGTTAGAATGTTTTTGTGTTTCTATAATAGAAAATCTGATTGAAAGTGGCTTAAAGAATAAGGTCTAATTTTTTGGCATGACAAGTCAGAAAATTGGTTTTAGGATTGGTCATTCAGCAGCTTAACAGGGTTAGTACTCTGGTTGATTTCTCTGCCGTTCCCTTGGCTTTCTTCTCATTAGTTGCAAGATAGGCTGCCTCATAAGATAGTATCTTAAGGCAGAAAGGAAAAGGTATGCCTTCTTATGAAGTTCTCTTTTTAGTTGATTAGGAGAACATTCCTGAGAAGTTCCCAACCAGACTTCCCTTCTTACTCCTTTGACCAGAAACAGGTTACTTTACTACCTGCAGAGCAGTCATTGGAAAATGGGAGTGGGATTGCCATGATGAGTTGGACCAGTTTGAGTCCTTGGGCTGGGCCTACCTTCTCTGAGCACCTACCTGATACCTGAGGAAAGTCAGGGTTTTCTTGGCAAGGTAGATGGGGAAAATGGCTGCTGGTTAAATAACCAGCAATGATTTATGCCATACTGGCCCTTTATTTTTCAAAATAGCAATTCTTTTAGATGAGTTAACCGAGTTCCAGAGTAATTGAATGTCTTATCTGAGGTCATAGAGGTAACAAAAGTAGATGGTTGGGAATTTGCAATTCCAAATCAGGTTTTCTGATTCCAATCCCCAGTTCTTCTTAAAGCATTTATTAAGTTGTTAAGGTGGGCTCTCATTTTGTTTGTTTCAGATGCTTGAAGTTTCTGGGAAGCCGGCATCCAACCCTGGTGCTTCCCTTGGTGCCAGAGCTCCTGAGCACTCATCCGTTTTTTGACACAGCTGAACCAGACATGGATGATCCAGCTTGTATCCTCTGTGCTTAGGACAGGCTCTGCTGATGTGGTGGGGATGTTCTGCAGTGTAACTTGGGGTGGGGCGTCCAAGTTTAATTTTTTTCACATCTTTTAGGTAAGAGTATATCCTGAGGGAGCCTGATAGTTATTATTCTTAGCTTTCATTCGTGTTTTCAGAGTAATTCACATTTGCTATTTATTGCTGCTGCTACTATAATTATTATCATTGTTATTTACTTATTTTTTTTACCATTTATTGAGCCTCTGCTATATTCCACACACCATTTCATGCCTTACACATTTAGTACTGATTTTCTAAACATCCGTGGGAAAAGGTATTATTCCCAGTTTATAGATGAGGAGACTGAGGGTTAGAAAGTCTAAATAACTCTCCAAGCAGCGAATGTGGGATTCAAAGCCTGACATCTTTGGTTTTAAAACCTATGAACTTTCCCCTTGTATTACTCCATGTTTAACTTAATCTGCAGCCTGAGGAGGGCATGGGATGAGCGAGGCTGCAGGATTCCTTTGCCTCTGATACAAGTTCAGTAGGATTATGATAGCCAGGGGCAGCATGTCATGCAGGTGTTTTCCAATAATAGGAATACCTTTACATTGGTGCATCCACGCTCTCTGAGGGTTCTTTTCCCTCTCTAGTGGATTCTTGGTGAGATTTGGGGGTTATTTATGGAGATAGAGAGCAGCCAAATACTTACTTGCTTTTGTAAGTTGGCTATTATATTCTCTCTTAATTCTGTTTGTTTATTTTAACAGTGTGTCTGGAGACATTTTTAACAATCTGTTTAATTGATGTACTAACCAGTGCCTAACTTTGTGTTACCACTGAGAAAGGTACATCCCAGACCTTACCTCTAAAGATGCAATACTATAGCTGTTTGAAATTCAGCTCATCAGAGAGGCTATGGGCTATGTGTTACTACGAATTACACATGATGTATTGAAGTGCTCTAAAATCTGAAGGCCCTTTTACATTGAAAAAAAAAAAAAAACTTTTTTGAAAATCTGTTATGTTAAGATATTTTCCTGCATAGTTGGAAGATTGTGTTATTTAGGAAATATGTTTGGCTGTAAGTAAAAGAGATTGCCCTCAAGTGTAGCTTAAACAGGTTATGATATTTACTTTTCTTCAAGGTAAAAGAAATCTGGAAGCACATAGTCTAGTGCTGGTGTAGCAGCTCTACATTATCTTACTGATCCTAGCTGCTTCTGTCTTTCTCTTCTGCCATTTTCAGTTGTCCAGCATTGCAGCCAGAGCTTCAGTTAGGTCAGGTTCCAGGTTCTGAGCAGAAAGCTAGAGGATATTCGGAGTACAATGAATGTTCTGTTAGCAAGGAAGAATGGATATTGGGTAGGCAAATAGCAGGCACTTTTATAGGGATACATACAGAAGATTAGAGACTATGTTTATCTTTTAACTTCCGATTTTCCCTTTGTTATAAAAGTAATATGCAGAGGAAAAAAATCCACAAAGTTGAAAGAAGAAACTTCATCCTTAACCGAAGTCCTATTAGAATAATTGACCATTAGTATTTTGGTGTATTTCTTTCTTCCTTTTTTAAGCCTTGGGGTTGGGATTTTGGTGTTATTTTTTAGATAGTTTATCTCATCATCAAATATCTGATAATAGATGGCTACTATCATATCCTCTATCTCTGTTAGAGCCTGCTTTTTTTCACTTATGTCAAAATGCTTGTGATACAGAAGAATTTATGCATTCTTCATAAAAAAAAATGTTTTTCTTTTTCTTTTATAAGTTCATTTTTGGGAGAGGACAAGTTGGGGAGAGAGAGAGAGAGAGAAAGAAAGGAAGGAAGGAAGGGAGGGAGGGAGGAAGGGAGGAAGGGAGGAAGGAAGGGAGGGAGGGAGGGAGGGAGGGAGGGAGGAAATCTCAAGCAGGCTGAAGCAGGCTCCTGGCTGTTAGCGGGAGCTGGATAAGGAGCCCAAACTCGGGAAGTGTGAGGTTGTGACCTGAGCTGAAATCAAGAGTCAAATGCCTAATAGACTGAGCTACCCAGGTATCCCCATAAATATAATTTTTAATGATTGTGTAATACTCCATCAAGTGGATGAAATACAAGATGTAGAGTCATTCTTCTTGTTTCTGATTATTTGCTATTATATTATTTGCTATTATAAATGATTCTGTACTACGTAATTATTAGAATAAAATTTGAGATATAGAGTTACTCAACATTCAAAAAGCTTTTACTGTCTAGTGCGAAATTATTATCCAAAGGGATTGTGCCAGAATGTACTTTAGTGGGCTGTGTACTGAAAGTTCCTATTTGTTAGTATTCTCAGCAGCCTCAGGCATTATTTTAAAAAAACCTTTGGTAATTGGGGTGGTAATTGGGGTAATTCTGAGTTGGGTAATGTATCTCTTTGTTTAAATTTGCATTTGTTTGTTAGAAAATTGTCATTTAATTGGACTTTTGGGGGCAGGAAATGGGGACACCGGATTTTGGCAGAGCTCAACCTTTTATATCTCCAGTTTTCCTTAACCCACTCATGCATCAGACATTGCAGTTTTGGTTCTTATTTTTAATGCTGCTAAAACCTGTCCAACAATGCCAGCATTGTTCTCAGATCATACCTTCAGGCACTATGCCTACCTCCGAGACAGCCTTTCTCATCTTGTTCCTGCCTTAAGGGTATGTTGAAAATAGCTTTTGTCATTTTTGGGTTTTTGATCTCTGGACCTTTGTGGTTGTCAAATAGCTGAAAGCAGACTATTTTCTCTGAAAACATGTTCGTTCATTCATTCTCTTTCTGAATTGGCTCTCTCCCACTGTTTTGTACTTTTGCTTCTGTACCCCTTTTTAAGAAGATTCATATTCTAAATGTCCCATATTCTAAATGTCTAACTCAAGTGATCATGTTATGTTAGGCAGGAAACAGGCGTCTGGAAGAGTATATTTTAGACCAAGGATTAGATTGTGTAACATTTTAAGAATTACATAAAACTAATTCTCAACAACTTTATTTTTTAATAATAAAACTTTGGTTTTTTTTAAACCTAGAGTTACAGAAAGAAATTTTTTTTAATTAACCATAATTATAATGGCAAATAATTATTGAATGCTAACCGTGCAGGCACTTTTCTGAGCTTTTTTTTGTTTGTTTATGTTTATTATTGAGAGACCGACAGAGACAGAGCATGAGCTGGGGAGGGTCAGTGAGAGGGAGACACAAAGAATCTGAAGCTGTCTGCTCAGAGCCCAATGCGGGGCTCGAACCCACGGACCATGAGATCATGACCCGAGCCAAAGTCGGACGTCCAACCGACTGAGCCACCCAGGCACCCCATCTGAGCTCTTGATTTGTGTTAATTCATCCTTGTTTAGGTGACTCTAAATGACTTTATTTCAAATAATATATGTATGTGGTTAGAAAATCTGAACTGTCTATAAGTTACAAAATTAAAAGTGAAATCCTTTTTGCTCTCCCCGTCCCTTTCTTGAAGGGTAACTAGCAGTAAGAAAGAACAAGAATTATAATTACCATCATATAAAACATTTTTAAAGCATACTTTATAAATTTATTTGGAAGTAAATCTTCATTTTCCTATGAAGTGAAAGATCAAATGAAGTTTAAAAATAAATGTGACAGGGGCGCCTGGGTGGCTCAGTCGGTTGAGCGTCTGACTTCAGCTCAGGTCATGATCTCACGGTTCATGGGTTCGAGCCCCGCATCGGGCTCTTTGCTGACAGCTAGCTCAGACTCTGGAGCCTGTTTCAGATTCTGTGTCTCCCTCTCTCTCTGACCCTCCCCTGCTCATGCTGTCTCTCTCTCTCTCTCAGAAATAAACAAAATATTAAAATAAATAAATAAATGTGACAACAGACTGATTTTTTAGTCCCATTTCTATGGTTAGCCGATTTATTTCAGTTAGCAAGAGAAAATAATACTCTACCATTCTTTTCTTTGCTTCTTGCTGCTTGTGATTATATTGTATAGATCCTATTAGTTTTCTTCTTTCCTTTTCTCCCACTGAGCCTAAGGAATGAGAGAAAGATTGCTTACAGAATTATCTCCCCTGTTTTTCCTTTCCTGTATTTGACTCACGTTTTTTTTCTTGTTTCTGTGTATTACCAGACACTGAGCCACAGAATTTGATGGCGCTATAACACCACTATGTTTGCTTAGTTACCAGGTAGAAAACTAGTGTCATCGGCTGTTTCGGCCAATATCACACCTCATGAGGACCCTTCCCATCAGTTCCTGCAGCAGAGCCTAGAAAGGGTCTACAGTCTTCAGCACCTGGACCCGCAGGGAGCCCAGGAGCTGCTGGAGCTCACCATCAGGTGAGATGATCCTTCGACAGAGTTAATGCTGTTCTTCTGCTCAGCTTAGCTGAGCACTGCAGCCAGTGTTGGCCTACACTCACACATGGTTTTATGATCTGTTTATATTTGCATTCGTTTGGAGTGTGAGCATATTTCAGAGAAAAGCTCTTTGTGTTCATGACCAGATTGATGATCAGCACAAAACTTGAAAGCGTTAAAAAGAAGCTGTTTTTAATTGTCCTTTCCTTGTATATTAGTTAGGATAGGTGACAGAAAATGTAAAGTAGAAGTGATTTAAACAAGAGGAAAGGTTAATTCTTTTTTGTAGGCAAGGCAGAGCTGAGATGGTTATCAGGGTCCTAGGTGCATTTTTTCTCCATCTTCTGGATCAAGTGGGCTCTGTCTAAAGATCCAAACTCTGGACTATCCTCTCTCTGCTCCATGCTGCAGGAAAAACGAAAGCAGGAGAAGGGCATCATTTCTAACCCCACCCTCTTTTATATATATACTAGAGGGAGGGAGGGGGCACAGGAGCTGGGGAAAAGGATAGACGAGGGGGGAGGGCAGAGAGAATCTCAAGCAGGCTCCATGCTCAGTGCAGAGCCTGACACAGAGCTCGATCCCCCAACCCTGGGATCATGACCTGAGCTGAAATCAAGAGTTGGACACTCCACTGACTGAGCCACCCAGGTGCCCCTCCCCACCTCCTTTTAAGGGCACTTCCCCAAAATGGCGTGTTCTAATTTTACTTGGATCCCGCTGACCAGAAGTTAAGTCACATGGCCATATGTAGCTGCTAGCAGCTAGGAAATGCAGTCTTTTTTCTGGCTGACCAGTGCTTTGTTAACGTTTGGTGGCTCTCATACTCAGAAGAAGGGGAAGATAATGGGGAACAACCAACAGACTCTGCCAGACCTTATTAGGAGGTCCTGAATGATATGAGAAGAATTGAAATCCATTTGCCTTTAGCAAAAGCAATATCCATCTGCTTTTGTAAGTAAGGTTTGTGGCCAAGTTGAGTAGCACCATAGACCCTGTATGGCCTACAAACGCTAAAATATTTACTCTCTGACCCTTTATAGAAAAAAGTTTCCTGACCCTGAAGTGATGCCTCTGTCACATTTTGCTTTTTTTCTTCTGCTCTCTTAACAGAGTGATTAGTTTTAAAGGCCACTATCTGAAGTTGTTGGCCCTGAGCCCAGGAAAATAAGCTCTACTTTCTGACTCAGCCCCACCTAAATAAACATTTAGGTTTTGTTCTTGACAGTTTTTATCCTGTTGGCACTAAAACAAGTACAGAATGCATAAAAGCAAGCTAATTTGTTCATCAGCTGCTGTGCTGGCTGTTAGGTACTCCATAAACACCTGTTGATCTGCCTTGCATGTTCTGGGGTGAGTCCTGCTGGGCTCCAGGCTGGTGGGGTTGCTGTTCTAGTGCCATGCCTAGGCCTGGGCACTGTTTCTAACTTGAGTGCATTCTGAGAAGGTGGCCAGGATGATGAACTCTCCAGAAAGGAATGCAGACGGTATAGTAGTTATTGATGACCCACTCTGTTTTACAAACATTATTGCAGTTAGATATTGTTACCATTTCAAAGAGAAGAAATGGAAATTTGGGGAGGTGAAGCAATTTGCTAGGAAGTATCAAAACTGATATTTGAATCTAGTTTTGTTTGGCTTTAAAATTGATGCTTTCTGTGGTGCTTGGGTGGCTCATTTCGTTAAGCGTCCCACTTCAGCTCAGGTCATGGTCTTGCCTTCCAGGTGTTTGAGCCCCATATCAGGCTCTGTGTTTATAGTTCAGAACCTGGAGGGGCGCCTGGGTGGCTTAGTCGGTTGAGCATCCGACTTTCGCTTGGGTCATGATCTCGCGGTTCGTGGGTTCGAGCCCCGTGTCGGCTCTGTGCTGACTGCCAGCCCAGAGCCTGGAGCCTGTTTCAGTCTGTGACTCCCTCTCTCTCTGACCCTCCCCTGCTCACGCTGTCTCTCTCTCTCTCTCTCCCCTAGAAATAAAACATTTAAAAAAAAAAAAAAGAACCTGGAGCCTGCTTCAGATTCTGTCTTCCCCCCCTCCCCTCTGCCCCTCTCCTGCTCACACTCTGTCTGTCTCTTTCTCAAAAATAAACATTAAGGGGCACCTGGGTGGCTCATTTGGTTAAGTGTCCGACTTCGACTCCGGTCATGATCTTGTGGTTCGTGGATTTGAGGCCTGTATTGTGCTCTTTGCTGACAGCTCAGAGCCTGGAGCCTGCTTTGGATTTTGTGTCTCCCTCTCTCCCTGCCCCCACCCTGCTTATGCTCTGTCTCTCTCATTCTCAAAAATAAACATTAAAAGTTTTTTTTTATTAAAAAACAAAAAAACCCCACAAAAATTGATGCTTTGTGATATGCAGCAGTGAAGGCAATTCCTATTAGGTCAGCCGATGCCTGGGGTTTTGCAGTACTTACATTTTTGGTAGTTGTTGCAAAGTGAAATGTTAGAGTTTCAGACAGAAGTTTCTCTGATCAGGACTCTGATCACTTACTTGTTAGTATTAGTTTGAAACAAACTTCACCATCATACACACCCTATCCCCTTTATTGTAATCCAAGCACCCATTTAATCTAACTGAATCTCACTGATAGAATGTGTGCTGTAGTTCAGTTAGGGCTCTGGGAAATGATTTATTTGTTTCTAGAATTTGATGTAACTCCTTTGTCTTCACCATTGTGCCTTGGGTATTGTATAGGAGCTCAATAAATACTTGTTGAAAACTGTAGTTGTGATTGCTTAACAAGGAATGAAGATTTTATTTTTAAAGCTTTTTTATTTTTGAGACAGAGTGGGGTAGGGGCAGAGGAGAGAGGGAGACACAAAATCCCAAGCAGGCTTTGCACCATCAGCAGTGAACCTGACACAGGGCTCGAACCCACAGACCGTGAGGTCATGATCTGAACTGAAAGTCAGAGTTGGAGGTTTAACCAGCTGAGCCACCCAGGTGACCCAGGAATGAAGACTTGTAAGATTGTTATAGATGGCATTTCCTTCTAGCCATATCTTATCTCCAGATTTATGGATTTGATGTTTGGTAAGGCTCTGCTGTCCTTGATCATAACAAGAGCTGTCTGTCAAGTGCCTGCTATGTACCCACTCTTTTAAATGCTTTATGAATTGAATTTGAAAACAATCTAAGAAAAGTACCCCATTTTTGGAATGAGTGAGGGAGATGGGGTTCATTCGTTACATTGTTTTTGAGTATCCATCATATGCTAAGGCTGAAGGGGCACAGAAGTAAACAAAATAGTCTCTGCTGCAAGGGATCTTACAGCCTGGTTGGGGAAATAGGTAATATGCAATGCAATATTGTGTTTTCCATGTGCATTATGGGGAGTTCAGGGTTCTCTCAGATAACAGAAGGGAGGGACCTAACCCTTCCCTGGATGGCTAAGCAGTTACCTGAAGAATGAATAGTTCATCAAGTGAAGAAGGGAGAAGATTCTGCAGGACAGACAGTAGCAAATTCCTGCACTAGAACATAGGTCTTTCTAGCCCTTTCATCTGGTCACGCTGCTCTGTTTCTGGCTAACAGTTTGTAGGACATAAAAGCACCTAGGATAATCAGATTTAAAATCCAAAGGAATTGGTTGAAGCCTTAGTTTTTATCATTTCCTGGGTTCATGATCTTGGGCCTCAACACCGTCATCTGTAATTTGAGGGTACTACGTAACTGCTCATAGGACTGTTGTGAAGATGACATCATGATCTGTGCAAAGTATTTTGAGAATAGCAGTTACAGAGATAATAGTCATTTATGAAATGTTTTAAAACTTAAATTGTGGGGGCACCTGGGTGGCTCAGTCAGTTGAGCGTCTGACTTCGGCTCAGGTCATGATCTCGCGGTTCCTGAGTTCAAGCCCCGCATTGGGCTCTTGGGCTGACAGCTCAGAGCCTGGAGCTTGCTTCAGATTCTGTGTCTCCTTTTTTCTCTGCCCCTCCCCTGCTCATGCTCTGTGTCTCTCTCTCAAAAATAAATGAACATTAAAAAATTAAAAAAAAAATTTCAATTGTGGCTCTTCTGACACAGTAGACAAGTTCTTGATATTTTGTAAGTAAATCCAGTCCAAACTTTATAAATGCTACTTAGTGGCAGCATGTGGACTAAGAATTGCTAGTGTTCCTGGGAGGGGCACATTTGCCTTCCCAAATCACATTCATAGAAATGTGACTTAATATGCATCTGATTTCAGGGACACCTGGGTGGTGCAGTGGGTTGGGTGTCTGACTTCAGCTCAGGACATGATCTTGCGGTTCATGGGTTCGAGTCCCGCGTCGGGTTCTGTGCTGATAGCTCAGAGCCTGGAGCCTGTTTCAGATTCTGTGTCTCCCTTGCTCTCTGCCCCTCTCCCACTCATGTACTGTCTCTGTCTCAAAAATAAACAAACTATTTAAAAAATATGCATCTGGTTTCAAATCCATTTTGGTGTCATCTGCATTTGATGTAGTTCATAAATAAATGAAAAGACTTTAGTGTGGCTGGGTGGCTTAGTCATTTAAGTATCTGACTTAGGCTCATGTCATGATCTCACGGTTTGTGAGTTCAAGCCCCACATTGGACTGTCTGCTGTCCGCGCACAGCCCATTTCAGATACTCTGTCCTGCCCCCCGCCGCCCCTTCCCTGCTCTCTCTCAAAAATAAACATTAAAAGAAGACTTTAATATTAAATAAATGAAATATGATATGGTTTATTTAAAAAAAAGATTTGTGGAGTTCAGACAGACCTGAGTTCAAGGCCTGTTTTTGCTGCTTATTAGTCTTGTAACCTTGGACACACCACTTAAACTCTGACCTTCCCTTTCACTCTCAGTGAAATAGGCTTAATTGCAATTTGCGTTGTCAGGATTAAATGGGCTCAAGTAAGGAAACACCTAGCACACCTAGTATAGTGCACATAGAAGGTGCTCTTTGTGCCTCATTAAAGAGTTCATAGTTTTCTAATGGATGTTTAAACTTCCTGAGGATTGTGGGCATAGGTAGTTACCGAGAGGAAGCAGTAGGATAGGGGCCTTTTGTCCAGGGTGAGCACGTTCCTTTTTTTGCTCGTACAGTAGTTTGGATTTCCCATGGCTGGTTGGGTTACATCTTGTTCTGTGCAACTGAGAGCAGTTGCAGCAGTGCAGGGGCTATAGAAAAGCTTAACACCTGGCAGCCGTCAGCTAATGTCTAGTCAGCTGGTCAGTGTTCTCTATAATTGTTAACAGAAGGCAGACTCTTCCTGGAGAGGAAACATTTCAGAAATACAGCGATTCAGGGCTGTCTTTGCAAGAGAGACCTCAGAGATGTGAAAGAGAGGGACCAGCTGGCCACCCCAGTAGCATTTCACAGGTGTGAGTAGCTAGTACAGGGTCTTGCCTTTTATTGTGCTGGATTCCGACACCTGAGCAGACTCCAGGAACCACTCTAGCTGCCAAAATTCACAAGAGATAATCTATAAGCCACTGGCCCTAATTTCTTGAGTCACTTTGGGAAGAATTCATTCTGTGTCCTTTTCTGGGGTATCTCCTTCCTGATATCAAGGTCTGTAGGAGGCAGCATTAGCTATTAAAAAGTTGCATGAGGGGCACCTGGGTGGCTCAGTTGGTTAAGCATCTGTCTTCCGCTCAGGTCATGACCTCGCAGTTCGTGAGTTCCAGACCTGCATCAGGCTCTCTGCTGTCAGTGCAGAGCCCACTTCTGATTCTCTGTCTCCCTTTCTCTTTGCCCCTCCCCTGTTCTCTCTCTTTCTCAAAAATAAATAAACATTAAAATAAATAAACATTTTGTTAAGTTGCATGAGATTAGTGGGAGGGGCTTACTCCAATGGATAGTTTTGTACAGGCTGTTGTCAAACTTTACATGAACTTTAAATTGTGAAACTTTATGCCAACCCTGCCCCTCGTCTTTCCTTGTGACCCAAATCTTCAGGTTTTCCACAGCCATCATTTCTATATGAAATTTTGATGTTGCCATTAAAAAATAAGATAGCTTTCCATGAATGCTTTCTGAGATGGATTATTAGGTCACACACACACACACACCCACACACACCTCTCCCTCCCTCCCCAGCAAAAAGAAGAAAAGAAAAGAAAAACAGTGTTTTTTTTGTAGATGTACTGTGTATCCCCAGAAGAATGTAAAAGAGACTGCCAGTGGTGGTTGCCTCTGAGAAGGGTGTAGTGGTGAGAGCGCGTTGGGATGGGAAGGTGCACTAACTCAATTTCATGTCCTGTAGTCTCTTTTGAATTCTGTGCTTTATTGGTTTAATTCTATAGCTTGGTATGTATTGTCTATTCAACATATTAGAAATTTGAAATCCCTAATTCCAGGCCCCACACAACTGTTTGTGTTTTCTTGTCCACAGGCAGCTCTTTTTTATATTTTTGTTATCATTTTGTCTATACCTGCATCCAGCTAGGATACTTGTAATTTCAGGTATCTGATGCTCATTTCAAACAGGCTTACAGTGGCTTTTTATTTCCTCATACAAATAGAAAATCAGGGGCGCCTGGGTGGCTTAGTCGGTTAAGCGTCCGACTTTTGCTTAGGTCATGATCTCGTGGTTCATGGGTTCGAGCCCCGCGTCGGGCTCTTNACTTTATAAATGCTACTTAGTGGCAGCATGTGGACTAAGAATTGCTAGTGTTCCTGGGAGGGGCACATTTGCCTTCCCAAATCACATTCATAGAAATGTGACTTAATATGCATCTGATTTCAGGGACACCTGGGTGGTGCAGTGGGTTGGGTGTCTGACTTCAGCTCAGGACATGATCTTGCGGTTCATGGGTTCGAGTCCCGCGTCGGGTTCTGTGCTGATAGCTCAGAGCCTGGAGCCTGTTTCAGATTCTGTGTCTCCCTTGCTCTCTGCCCCTCTCCCACTCATGTACTGTCTCTGTCTCAAAAATAAACAAACTATTTAAAAAATATGCATCTGGTTTCAAATCCATTTTGGTGTCATCTGCATTTGATGTAGTTCATAAATAAATGAAAAGACTTTAGTGTGGCTGGGTGGCTTAGTCATTTAAGTATCTGACTTAGGCTCATGTCATGATCTCACGGTTTGTGAGTTCAAGCCCCACATTGGACTGTCTGCTGTCCGCGCACAGCCCATTTCAGATACTCTGTCCTGCCCCCCGCCGCCCCTTCCCTGCTCTCTCTCAAAAATAAACATTAAAAGAAGACTTTAATATTAAATAAATGAAATATGATATGGTTTATTTAAAAAAAAGATTTGTGGAGTTCAGACAGACCTGAGTTCAAGGCCTGTTTTTGCTGCTTATTAGTCTTGTAACCTTGGACACACCACTTAAACTCTGACCTTCCCTTTCACTCTCAGTGAAATAGGCTTAATTGCAATTTGCGTTGTCAGGATTAAATGGGCTCAAGTAAGGAAACACCTAGCACACCTAGTATAGTGCACATAGAAGGTGCTCTTTGTGCCTCATTAAAGAGTTCATAGTTTTCTAATGGATGTTTAAACTTCCTGAGGATTGTGGGCATAGGTAGTTACCGAGAGGAAGCAGTAGGATAGGGGCCTTTTGTCCAGGGTGAGCACGTTCCTTTTTTTGCTCGTACAGTAGTTTGGATTTCCCATGGCTGGTTGGGTTACATCTTGTTCTGTGCAACTGAGAGCAGTTGCAGCAGTGCAGGGGCTATAGAAAAGCTTAACACCTGGCAGCCGTCAGCTAATGTCTAGTCAGCTGGTCAGTGTTCTCTATAATTGTTAACAGAAGGCAGACTCTTCCTGGAGAGGAAACATTTCAGAAATACAGCGATTCAGGGCTGTCTTTGCAAGAGAGACCTCAGAGATGTGAAAGAGAGGGACCAGCTGGCCACCCCAGTAGCATTTCACAGGTGTGAGTAGCTAGTACAGGGTCTTGCCTTTTATTGTGCTGGATTCCGACACCTGAGCAGACTCCAGGAACCACTCTAGCTGCCAAAATTCACAAGAGATAATCTATAAGCCACTGGCCCTAATTTCTTGAGTCACTTTGGGAAGAATTCATTCTGTGTCCTTTTCTGGGGTATCTCCTTCCTGATATCAAGGTCTGTAGGAGGCAGCATTAGCTATTAAAAAGTTGCATGAGGGGCACCTGGGTGGCTCAGTTGGTTAAGCATCTGTCTTCCGCTCAGGTCATGACCTCGCAGTTCGTGAGTTCCAGACCTGCATCAGGCTCTCTGCTGTCAGTGCAGAGCCCACTTCTGATTCTCTGTCTCCCTTTCTCTTTGCCCCTCCCCTGTTCTCTCTCTTTCTCAAAAATAAATAAACATTAAAATAAATAAACATTTTGTTAAGTTGCATGAGATTAGTGGGAGGGGCTTACTCCAATGGATAGTTTTGTACAGGCTGTTGTCAAACTTTACATGAACTTTAAATTGTGAAACTTTATGCCAACCCTGCCCCTCGTCTTTCCTTGTGACCCAAATCTTCAGGTTTTCCACAGCCATCATTTCTATATGAAATTTTGATGTTGCCATTAAAAAATAAGATAGCTTTCCATGAATGCTTTCTGAGATGGATTATTAGGTCACACACACACACACACCCACACACACCTCTCCCTCCCTCCCCAGCAAAAAGAAGAAAAGAAAAGAAAAACAGTGTTTTTTTTGTAGATGTACTGTGTATCCCCAGAAGAATGTAAAAGAGACTGCCAGTGGTGGTTGCCTCTGAGAAGGGTGTAGTGGTGAGAGCGCGTTGGGATGGGAAGGTGCACTAACTCAATTTCATGTCCTGTAGTCTCTTTTGAATTCTGTGCTTTATTGGTTTAATTCTATAGCTTGGTATGTATTGTCTATTCAACATATTAGAAATTTGAAATCCCTAATTCCAGGCCCCACACAACTGTTTGTGTTTTCTTGTCCACAGGCAGCTCTTTTTTATATTTTTGTTATCATTTTGTCTATACCTGCATCCAGCTAGGATACTTGTAATTTCAGGTATCTGATGCTCATTTCAAACAGGCTTACAGTGGCTTTTTATTTCCTCATACAAATAGAAAATCAGGGGCGCCTGGGTGGCTTAGTCGGTTAAGCGTCCGACTTTTGCTTAGGTCATGATCTCGTGGTTCATGGGTTCGAGCCCCGCGTCGGGCTCTTTGCTGACTGCCAGCTCAGCCTGGAGCCTGTTTCAGTCTGTGACTCCCTCTCTCTCTGACCCTCCCCTGCTCACGTTGTCTCTCTCTCTCTCTCCTAGAAATAAATAAAACATTAAAAAAAATTAAAAAAAAAATTAAAAAAAAAAAACAAATAGAAAATCAGAGGCAGTCCTAAGTATGGTATGGTCAGGCAGTTCATTTATATCACTTATGTCATTGAGGACCCAGTTCTTTTGCCTCTTTGGATTTTTCTTGTCCTCAGCATTTGCTTTATCCCAAGGCTTTTTTCTTTCAGAGTTACAGTATGGCTGCCAGTGGCAGAATCAGGACTATTAAGTGCTCTTGTTCGGTCTAGTGCATCAGAGATAGAGATAGACAGACAGAGACACTATCAGACCTGCACCAAGCATGGAATATATGTCCTTCCATTAGGACTGACAAGGCCAACTTCAGTCACATAACAAGGGAGATGACATATACTAATTGGCTTAGTTCAATCAGAATCTGCCTGGAACTGGGTTTGAGGACACCTGCCCTTGAACAAACTCAGAGTTCAGTTAGTGAGGAAGAAGTACAGAATGGCCAAATGGGTAGGGAGCCAACAAAGTCTACTACAGTATCTTAAAAAATTTTTTTTTTTTTTTTCCTGATGACACAAAAAAAATACTCATCGGGGCGCCTGGGTGGCTTAGTCGGTTAAGCGTCCGACTTTCGCTTAGGTAATAATCTCGCGGTTCGTGGGTTCGAGCCCCGCGTCGGGCCCTGTGCTGACTGCCAGCTCGGAGCCTGGAGCCTGTTTCAGTCTGTGACTCCCTCTCTCTCTGACCCTCCCCTGCTCACGCTGTCTCTCTCTCTCTCCTAGAAATAAATAAAACATTAAAAAAAAAAATTAAAAAAAAAAACTCATCTATTATATAGAAAATAAAGCACAGTTGGGAGAAGGCACTAAAAACCACCCTAATACCTCTATCCAGAAAACCACTTTGCTGTACTTTTCTTCTACACATAGTTTTTACATAGTTGAGATCATATACCTTACTACCATTTTATCTTTTAATAATTGTAGAATATTCCACTGTAATAGTCTGTACAAGAGTGAATGTTGTGGGGTATAAAGCATTTCATTTCATTTTTTAAAGCATTTTTTAAATTTAAATTTTATTTAACATACTGTGCAGTATTGGTTTCAGCAGTAGACTTCTATGATTCATCACTTACATGCAACACCTAGTGCTTGTTTCTGTTGGATATTCCCCAAAGAATTATTTCTCAGCATAAAGCTACTGATCAAAATATTTGTATATTTTGTATAATATGTATAACTTTTATAACATAGTACAGTGTTGCTTTCCAAAAGAATTGTATTTGCTTAAACTGCTATCAAAGCATGAGTGAGCCAGTTTCATTATAACCCTCTAGCATTGGGTTCTGTCGTTGTGGGACACCTTGCTGGCCCACAAGTAGAGTGCATGATTCTTGATTTCGGGATTGTGAGTTCGAGCCCCATGATGGGTGTAAAGATTACTTAAAAAAAATAAAGACTGAAAAAAAATTGTGACCAATTTATTTACTAGGTATAAAATGGTAAAGTGCTTTTGATGTGATCTTTATATCAATGTCATTGTCCCTATCCAATGTGTGGCTTGGGGTTTTATTTACCACAGGGATCTGCAAAGACTTGGAGAACTTCAATCTGAATTAGCAGGAGTCGCTGACTTCTCTGCTACCTATCTTCGGTGTCAACTTCTTCTCATCAAGGTGGGTTTGGATCCATTATGTTTGTGATTGTGCTTATAATGTGCATAAAGTGCATAAGAATGCACTTTAATGGATTCAGCAGTTCTTTAGGCTGTTAATGGAAAAATGTAGTCTTACGCAGCCGCTTAGCAGTGGAGAAATTATTTGTCAGTGTAATTATATTTGTCTCTAATTAAAGAATTGTTAGCTCCTGTGGGAATTTAAATTTTTTTAATTTGGAAGTATTCTTTTATCATTTTATAATTAGAATAGATTGGATAATCATTGTCATTAGAATCATATGGATTTTAAATTGTTTTTATAATTTGATTAGCATAGAACTTTTATATTATTTTATTAAAATGCCAGTTTTACTTTGTCCAAGTGTTACTAGTCAAAAGGTTGATTTCATTGCTTTTAAAATGACCACCTTGCTGGCATTCCATATTAGGTAGTTAGAGTTTTTACATACACACGCAAAGTTGGTAACCAACTTTGCTCTAAATTTAGGTTTAGGATTTAGGGGACTCCTTCTCACTTGATAAGCTTTTATCTTTGCTTTATCCAAGCATCTTCAGTTAGTTAGTCTTTAAAGTGATTATTATATTTTTTAAAGTTTTTTTTTTTAAAGTTTATTTTAAGAGAGAAAGAGAATGAGTGGGGGAGGGGCAGAGAGAATCTCAAGCAGACTTAGCACTGGAAGCAAGAGCCTGATGTAGGGCTTGAACTCGGGAATGTGAGATCATGACCTGAGCAGAAATTAAGAATTGGAGACTCAACCAACTGAGCCAACTAGGCGCTTCTGAAGTGATTATGATATTTGAGTAAAGTCAGAATAAATGGAGTAGTTAAGAAATTATTTCTCACTATAAGATATGTGAGCTTAGGGCTTTGCAGGTATGTGTATATATGTGGAGGTGGGTATGTACACTGAAATGCGCTGGGATTTAAACAGCTCTTGTTTGGCTAGATAGATTCTTTCAAATGCATATAATGTGTATACCTGTGTAACCACCACCACAGTCAAGATATAGAGCGTTTCCAGTAACCCCAAAAGTTCCTCTGTGCCACTTTGCAAAGTTTTTGTTTTGTTTTGTTTTTTATCTTTTCCAAGCGTCTGTGTAACAGGGCTAATAATAATTCTGCTTAGATAAGGACTGGTAACAAGCAAGATGTGTAAGAGCCCTGTGCTTAATGTTTGATACATAGTGAATGCCATGTCATTGTTGGTCTTCCTTCTTTCTTGACTTCTTATTTTCTCTATAAGGTATACAAGCAGGTCTTTAAAAAGAATCTATCTTTCTACAGTAGAAAAAGAAAAGAGAATATTCTTGCAAAGAACATAGAACTATGTTGTTCACTCTGTGTCATGGAGTGGCGGGGTAGGTGAGGGGTAAAGGCTTAGAACCAAAGGCAGGCAAGTGTTTGATAACAGGGTAAAAGGTAAGTAAATTATGGCGCATCTACTCAACAGTACATTCTGTAGCCAGTAATGATCTTTATGAAGAATTACATACCATGACATTTAAATACTGACTTTATAGTGAAATTATAATAAATATACTAAGTTAAATAAGTTATATTGTTAAAATTAATTTTACCCGTTTCTTTTTACTTTTAAAAATGTGGCTGCTTGACAACATAAAATTATATATATGGTTTGTGTTATACTTCTATTGGAAATTTTCAGTCTAGGTTTTCTATAAAGCCATTAAAAGATGTCTGTAATGAGAAGGACTATAAAAATGGGGTCTACAGCAGAGTTTTATCAGATAATTGAGAGATGAGGCCGTTCTGATGAGAGGAGAGAGTTGGAAGGTAAAATTATGGCTCTTAGTGCTAGTTTTGAACATAGATGGAGCGAGAGGGAGGAATCTAGGAAAGCTTCTTGATTTCTAGTTTGGGTATGTCAGTAAGGTGATAGAGCTGTTCAAAAGATAGGGCAAAATAAAAGAGCCACAGTCAAGCAAGAAGGGTCGAGGCAGCCAGGGTAGTCTAGTGAGTGGCTCTGGGAACAAGGAGGCGCGAGAACCCTGGAAGCTGGCTTGCTTGCACACTTTGGTGAGACCTGGATGGCTCCTGCTCTTTGCCTGCAAGCACTGGTCTGATCTGGATGTAGGGCTTTTGAGCCAGGAATTGGATTGAATGGGGAGGAGCTCAAACCTTTGGTTTCTTTTTTCTTTATAGTAGGCAGGGCTTATTAGCTTAAAGGAATAAGTTTGAGAGGAAGTTCTAATGCGTAGACTTCCGAAGTAAAACAAACACATAAGCCTCAAATGACATGCCAGTCTTTTTGATCTCTTTGTTCGTTTCTCTCCTGATTTGTCTGTGTAGGCCTTGCAAGAAAAGCTTTGGAATGTGGCCGCCCCTTTGTATTTGAAGCAGAGTGATTTGGCCTCAGCAGCAGCAAAACAGGTAAACTATTGGAACTTTCTTCTCAGATGGATCTCTATCCAAGAATTGTGTTGTCTGAGTTGGAGTCAGAGGCTTTTACGTGGCCTCTGTTGTGGCCTTCCCAGTTCCAGCTTGTGACAGAAGTTAGTGATATGAGAAGTAGCATAATTAGGGGACACAGCACTGGCTTGCCTGCTTCCTTTCTTCCTCCCTCCCTCCCTTCCTCCCTTTGTTCTGTCCCACCTTCCTAGGGCAGGGGAGAGAGAAAGGGAGACAGAAAATCCCAGGCAGGCTCCATACTGTCAGCACAGAGCCTGACTCGGGGTTCAGTCTCATGAACTGAGATTATGACCTGAGTCAAGATCAAGAACTGGATGCTTAATTAACTGACTGAGCCACCCACGTGCCCTTTAACTGGATGATTTCTAAGATGCTTTAGTGTTCTAAAAATATATTATTATCAGTTTGTATTTTAGATAGACTAAAATCCAGTAAATGCTGTCGTGAATCTTTCATCTGAAAATGTAGCTGAACTCATTTTGTGGTTGTTTGTGTTTTTAGCCTGTACCATGTCTTGAATGTTAAAAGGTCCTTATGTTCTCCTCAGTTCATTAAGTAGCTTTTAATTATATTTGCCTTGAGTTTATTTCTTTGTAGCTTTGAGCAATTTCCCTTCATTCACTGGGATTTAGTGAACTCTTCTGGGTCATGTCTTCCAGGTTGGGAGTCCGTATATGACCGTGTCATTATGACCCAGTAGCAAGCTAAAGATGGTGACTGTGATTGTTAAAGTACAGTTCACTAAGTGATTTCAAGTCTATTTTAATTAATTAATACTCACAGTAATCCCATTACGTATGAATAAATATTAAGTCCATTTTATAGGTGAAATAACTGTTAAGGATCAGCAAGATTAAATTCATAGAGCTATAGGTAGTTGAATTAGGGAATTGAGTCCCTATCTTCTGATAGCCATAGTGTTTTCTTTCCACTGTTCTACTTGATCTCTCATCTGACCTAGACTCCCTCTCAGCCCTGCTGTGTGGCTTATTGTCAGGGAGTAGAACCTAATGACTAGAACTCCAGAACGGCAAGGATAGGACCAGGGAGCAGCAGTCTGGAAGAAAGAGAGAGGAATCCCCATTGTTAGGTGCTGGATACTATACTAAGTGCTTTCCATACTCCATTTGATCCTTTAAATTTTATGACTTTGGTACTGTTTCTTCCCTGTTTACAGATAGTGAAACTGAGGCACTTATATAATTAATTTGTCTTACTGCCAGTTGTGGGAGAGCCTGTAGTCCTTTCTCTGACTCCAAAGCCCTCAAAGGAAGGCAAGCACAGATTTGAGAGAGAAATATCACTGGATGGGAGCAGGTGATTTGGATAGAACAGAGCAAGAGCTTAATGCACTGGGCTTGAGCTGAGGTTGTAGTCATTGTTTTCTGTACTTGTTCTCTCTCCAGACTCCCTTCAACAGACCAGGCCCATAGAACAGTCTGCTGTTTGGATGCCTACTACATGGCTAATGGTTCCTGATGCTAAATCCTTGAGGACTTTTCCTGGGGTTGGGTGTCCATACACAGTGTTTATTCACTTGTTCCCACGGTTTATTCATTTGTACCCACGGTTTAGGGGTAACAAACAGTGCTTTACAGTTATATCAGTGATTAAATATTTTTACATCATCAACTAAGATGACTTTGTTACCAGATGAAAGTCCTTTTTTTTTTTTTTTAATGTTTGTTTATGTTAGGGAGAGAGAGAGAGCGCGAACGAGTACAGGAGCGAGGCAGAGAGAGAGGGAGAACAGAGTCTAAAGCTGGCTCTAGGCTCTGAGGCATTAGTACAGAGCCCGACACGGAGCCATGAGATCATGACCTGAGCCAAAGTCAGATGCTTAACTGACAAGCCACCCAGATGCCCTGAAAGTCTTTTTTTTCTTCTTTAAAGTTTTATCTTTAATAAATAAATGTTAAAATAAATTTTAAAAATAAAAAAATAAGTGTTAAAAAGTTTTTTAAAAATAAATGTTTAAAAACTTAAAAAAAAAAAGTTTTATTTTTATTTGAGAGAGAGAACAGGCAAGGGAGGGACACAGAGAGAGGGAGACAGAAACCCAAGCAGGCTCCACACTGCCAGCACAGAGCCCTGCGTGGGGGTAGAACTCTCATACCATGAGATCATGACCTCAGCTGAAGTCAAGAGTCAGATGCTTAACCAACTGAGCCACCCAGGCGTCCCCCAGAAAGTCTTTTTTTTAACTGACAAAACAACTTACTCTCTTTTCATAAGACATACGATAGTAATTTCTTAAAACACATCTTAATTTTTATAAAGTTACCTAATTTCTCTCACCATAGGCACTTCAGTATCTCAGTTCATATTAAAACTCAGTTCAGAGGTGCCTGGGTAGCTCAATTGGTTAAGCATCTGACTCTTGATCTCAGGTCAGGTCTCTATCTCAGGGTCGTGAGTTTGAGCGCTGCGTTGGCCTCTGTGTTAGGCATAGAGTCTACTTAAAAAAAAACAAAAAACAAAACAAAACAAAAACTCAGTTCAGAGTTCACCTATAATTCTGTGCTGGTCTCGAGACTATTATGATGCTTTTACTGATCGTTAATTACCTTTCCTTATAGATCATGGAAGAGACCTACAAAATGGAGTTCATGTACAGTGGTGTGGAGAACAAACAGGTGGTGATTATCCATCACATGAGGCTGCAGGCGAAAGCCTTGCAACTTATAGTAACAGCACGGACTACTCGAGGGTAAGATGTAAGGCTGGCCAGAAGTGGGGTGCGGTCCTTTCAAAGACACTTCCAAATGCATTCAGAGATCTCACCAAGGTTAATGAGAAGTGAAAAGATACTTAGAAAAGATTAGCTAAGGGGTATGAAAACTGTTCATTTTCTCAGATATTCCAAGTAATATCTTTGGATCAAATTAGATCTCTGGAAGACCCTTCCAGTGGCTCTCTGCTGCCTACAGCACACCGTAAGTCTTCATCAGCCAACGAGGACACTCTCTATGGTCTTTGCTAGATTGCTTTAAGAATTAGTGCCAGGAACCATTTTTTCTCTTCTGAAAGGACTAGTGAGCTCTTCTAGGCAGTAAAGACAAATTCAGATAATGTGCAGTGCAGTGAGACTAACTTTTTCAAACCCAGACCTCTCCACTTCCTGGTTGTTTGGTTATGGATGGGTTTTTTTTAAGCCTCTCTGTGGCTTGTTTCCCTGCCTGTAAAAAGAGAATGATGACAGCATCTGTATCATGGGGTTTTTATAAAGAATAAATGGGGGCACCTGGGTGCCTCAGTTGGTTAAGCGTCTGACTTCAGCACAGGTCATCATCTCACGGTTCATGGGTTCGAGCCCCGCGTCGGGTTCTGTGCTGTCAGCTCAGAGCCTGGAGCCTGTTTCAGATTCTGTATCTCCCTCTCTCTCTGACCCTTCCCTGCTCACACTGTCTCTCTCTCTCTCTATCTCAGAAATAAATAAAACATTAAAAAGTTTTTAAAAATGGGATAATACATGTAGAAGTACTTTAACATAGTACTTGGTACATACTAAGAGCTCACTATCAGACTTTCTAATAGAAAGTTGGTTCTAAAATGCACATTTAAAAATTTAACTTCTCTGAAATTTTGATTTCATATCTTTTTGATTTTACCCTATTTTGATTGAAAGCATTTTTTTGTTGTTCATTTCTTGTTTCATAAAATAAAGGTGCATCTTAAGAATGATGGCATTGTAGATTTGATACAGTGCAGTAGCTTGTTCCCAGATGGAGGACACATGTGATGCTCAGTCAGGCGATTGTGTCAGTCTAAATGTGGCGTAGAGAAGGAAACAGGAGTGTTGAAGTAAGCACTGAAATATACCAGGTCAGAAAGAACATTCTGAATGGTATTTATTTCTTCACTTATTTTGATCTAGTGACCCAATAAAATCAGGTAGTGATTTAACTTTTTNGTCAGCACAGAGCCCGACGCGGGGCTCGAACCCACGAACCGCGAGATCATGACCCAAGCGAAAGTCGGACGCTTAACCGACTAAGCCACCCAGGCGCCCCGGTAGTGATTTAATCTTAGAGGTAGCCATACATCCATTTAACAAATGTTTAATTCCTACTATTTGCCAGTCACAGCTGAGCAAAGACAGGTGCTTGTGTTGGCATCTACACTTTTTTTTAATAGTGTTTTTTTTTTAAAGTTTTATTTATTTCTTAATTTTTTTTTTTTTAATTTTTTTTTTATTTCTNAGGGGAGGGTCAGAGAGAGGGAGACACAGAATCTGAAACAGGCTCCAGGCTCCGAGCTGGCTGTCAACACAGAGCCCGATGTGGGGCTCAAACACGAACCACAAGATCATGACCAGAGCTGAAGTCGGCCACCCAACCAACTGAGCCACCCAGGCACCCCTGCACTTTTTAATTTAATAAAATAGATATCTTCCTTAGTTTATGTATGATTACTAAAAAAATTTTTTTTTTAATTTAAATATTGCAAATTAAGTGAAGGTTCCCTGGTAATCTACCCCTTCTAAAACAACTGTCAACAGACTTCCCCAGCCAGATAAACAGATCTACATTATAAATGTGTGCATATTAATATAAATGGAATCATAATATACTTTGTGTTTTGTTTCCTTTTAGTTTTATCCAACAGTATTTCTGTTTTTTGTTTTTTAATATAATTTATTGTCGAGTTGGCTAATATACGGTGTATACAGGGTGCTCTTGGTTTGGGGGTAGATTCCTGTGATTCATCACTTACATATAACACCTTTACTCATCCCAGCAAGTGCCCTCTTCAATGCCCATCACCCATTTTCCCCTCTCTCCACCATCAGCCTTCAGTTTGTTTTCTGTACTTAAGAGCCTCTTATGGTTTGCCTCACTGTCAGTTTGAAACTATTTTTTCCCAGTATTTTATTTTTCCATGTCCTTATACAGAGACTCTAATATATTTGATCTTGTGTTGTACTATTTTATATTTTCTTGTGCATTCCTGCTTCTTTTCTTTCTTGGCTTTTGCTGGATTGGTTGTTTTCTTTGTTTCTTTGTTTCTTCCAAGGCTTTGAAAGTTCTGATTGTGCTTCTAGTAGCTGTGCTGCTGAAGCGAGCATGAGTTCTGAGAAGTGAGAGGCAGCATAAGATCGTGGTTAAGAGGGCTCTGGTTCCTTGTTGCTTAGACTCAGATCTTGACTCCCGCCATTTGCAAACTTAGGAATCTTGGACAAGCTACTGAAGACCTCTGTGCCTCGGTTCAATCCCTGTAAGTTAAACTAGGATAATAATAGTATCTACCTCTCCTTAATACGGTTATTGTAAGGATTATCGAATTATTATATATAAAGCTCGTAAAATACTGTCTGACTCATTCAGACTAAACACTTGATAAATGTTAGCTTATATTAGTTGTATAAATAGTATTTTTACTTATATTTTTAATAAACATTCAACTTATCAGTACACAAAATTAAATAGACTTTACAATCATCTTTATCAAAATCACCTCAGATGAAGATGAAAGTTCTAATGTATTTTTATTTGATTGTCTAATACTGTCAGTTTGGAATTTAGTTTCAGCTTATTATGTTTTTATAATGTATCTCTTAATTTAAGAATTCTTAAAGTATGCATTAATCTTTATAAGTACTTTTTCAAAATAAGTTAGCTTCAAATTGCTCTCCTATTTTTTATGTCTGTGCCACAGCTGCTTTTTAAAATTACTTGTTCTTTTAAGAATTTTTTTTCTAATTTTTTTTTTTTTAATTTATTTCTAGGAGAGAGAGAGAGACAGCGTGAGCAGGGGAGGGTCAGAGAGAGAGGGAGTCACAGACTGAAACAGGCTCCAGGCTCTGAGCTGGCAGTCAGCACAGAGCCCGACGCGGGGCTCAAACCCACAAACCGCGAGATCATGACCTAAGCGAAAGTCGGACGCTTAACCGACTAAGCCACCCAGGCGCCCCAAGAATTTTTTTTTTCTAATGTTTATTAATTTTTGAGAGAGAGAGCGAGCTAGTGAGCACAAGTAGGGGAGCGGGCAGGGAGGGAGGGAGGGAGACACAGAATCCTAAGCAGGCTCCAGGCTCTGAGCTGTAAGCACAGAGCCCAGTGTGGGGCTTGAACTCATGAACCACGAGATCATGATCTGAACTGGTCAGACGCTTAACTGACTGAGCCACCCAGGCACCCCTAAAATTCCTTGTTCTAATTCACTATTTGATAGGAGCACATTCTCTAGTAGTTGTTTTTCTGAATAAATATATAATTGGTACACTCATTGAGACCCTGCATGTCTGAAACTGCCTCTCTTTTGCTCGTATGCATAACTGGAATTCTTTCCGAATTCTGTAAATATGGCTGAGTTACTGTTCAGTATTTAGTGTAACAGGATATCCAGTGTCAGCCTGGCTCTCTTTCTTTTGTTTCCTTATTTTTCTTGGTTGTCTTCTCTTCTCTTCTCTTCTCTTCTCTTCTCTTCTCTTCTCTTCTCTTCTCTTCTCTTCTTTTCTTTTTGTCTCTTTAGAAATTCTACCAGGATATGTGTAGATACCTGTTTTCTTTCAGTGCTCTTACTGACCTTCAGTTGGACTTTAAAGTATAAACTCTGCTTTTAGCTCAGGGATCTTTTCTCCTGTATTATTTCTTTAATTACTACTACTTCCATCCACTCCAGTCTGTCATACAGGATGTTGTGTCTTCTGGATCTATTTTTTCTATATCATATTATTTTCCTCATAATTTTAGTTTCTTAGTTTTTCTACTCTATATTATGAGTAAATTCCTCAATATGCTCTCTTAAAATTTTTTTAAAAATCTATTTATTTTTAGCAAGACAGAGACAGAAACAGAATGCAAGCAGGGGAGGAACAGAGAGAGAGGGAGACACAGAATCTGAAGCAGGCTCCGGGCTCTGAGCTCTCAGCACAGAGCACTTTGCGGGGCTTGAACTCAAGAACTGTGAGATCATGACCTGAGCCGAAGTCAGATGCTTAAGTGACTGAGCCACCCATGTGCCCCTCAATGTGCTTTTTTAAGTGATGACTTCAGTTTTCATCATTTTTCAATGTAGTATTCCTTACTTTTGAGTTCATTTCATTACTACTGTCCATTTGCAAGTATGTTTTCTTCAATGTGCCCTTTTCATAGCAGTTTCTCATGTTTTACCAGTGCAGTATCCTTTCAGATCTCCTCTTTAATCTCTCTGAGGTTATTTATTAGAATTAAAAAAATTTTTTTTTCTGAGCTTTCTTGCCTTGACTTTCTCTCACTGAGGTCTGCTTGGTATCCTTTTCAGCCCTGATAATAGCATCTAATAATTTTCCATTGTCATTGCATACCTACACATGGAAGTCAGTTGTAGATCAGTGTTTGGTTTCCCAGTGGACTTTACTTTTCCTCTGCTTTGCTTCCTCACACCAAAAGTAGAGGTTCTTAGTGATAAAGGCTTACTTCATAAAACCTGTAGGTGAGGCTTCCTGGTCTGTTTTGGGGTTCAGAGAGAGTTCTTAAATCTTTTTATGTTTTACTGTTGGGAAGTTCTACAAGATGACTCCATATAGGCAGGCCCCTCATTGACACTGCTTGGTTGAATTGCTTCCCTTTCACCCCCTGCTTAGCTGGAGGTCTCCCTCCCAAATCCTCTCACTCCTGGAGATCTTTAGTGGGTGAACCTCGCTATCAGATTTCAATTCCATTTCTGGTAGTTTATCAGAGTGAAGACAGTTTTTTGAGTGCTACCTGTTTTTTAGGAAAAGAATTCAAATGCATGTTGCTTGTAGAGTAAGTTTCCATCTGTCATTTCTCATTTAACTTGTTCATTCAACAGATATTTATTGAATAGTTGCTTATGCCAGAAAATGTATATCAAAATGATTAATACAAAGTCCCTACTCTCAGGGAGCTTACATTTTAGTAGAAAGACTAAACTGGGTTATTAAGAACCTTGACACCATTTTCTTGCATGTTTTTATATAAGGAAAGAGTATTTGTCTGTTTTTCTTCACTGGAATTTTACTCCTCTAATGAATACTATATTAATGAAAATAAATAGAAAGTTTCATTCAGAAATTACAAGAAATGAAAAGAAAATGTGTGGCTCTGAAACCAGAGAAGCCAAGTGAGGAAAGAACATCGTGTGTGTCTATGAGCAGAGTAGTAACAAAACTTTTCCGCTTCTGCATGAGAATTTGACGTTTAGTTAACTTTCTAGGTATATCCCCTGGAAACCTGGTAGTATATACTGTATTTACTAGGTACCTCTGTGATCATAAAAATGATCCCTGAGAAAATTGCATCTAGACCAGAAGGGACTGCCAGTGAACTGTAATTGCCTGAAGCAGACACCAAACTTTGGGTTCCACTGAGTGCAGTGATTCTTATAACTGAGCGTATCCCTTGTGGAGACCCTGGAAGGTGCGCCTGTGGATTTGTGTCAGGAGATGTTAGCACATGTGGAGCATGAGGCTTCTCATGCAGGGTGGTCTCCAAACTCACCTGATGTAGATGTCATCTCCTTGCACCTGAGCTGTCTGTCTGCGGCAAAATCAGAGCTCCCAGAGCTCCCAGCTCCCAGTGAATAGCTGAATGGAGCGCGGTGAGGACTCCCGCTGAGGAGGAACATGACGCCACCCTGCCTGCAGGCTGTGCTTCTGCCCTGTGTCCTTTGTGAGTCTGATGCCAGGCACGGCCTATGACAGCCTTTGATTTTGAGTGCTCATTGAGCCCAATAGCTACTCTGGCAGATATTTGCCCCCAAGTCCATTAGGAATCTGCTCTTCCTTTTAGAGATCATTTTGGTAGTGTAATACTCTCATTTCCTTTCATGTAGGCTCAGGTTTCTGGGAACTTGGTCCTCATTCCTCAGTTTGAAGATTACATAAGCAAAATATGTGTTATGTGTGTTTGTTTTTCTCTTTTTCTGCAGAGTTGACCCCTTGTTTGGGATGTGTGAAAAGTTTTTACAGGAAGTGGACTTTTTTCAGAGGCAAGTATTTTATTATCATCTAGCTTATTAAATCTTGGTTATGCAGAGAGTAGCACTTAGGGGGCAACAAGGGTAGTCAGAAACCAGAACCCTTGGTTCATCCCATCCAACCTGTTATCTGTGGCAGTGTGCCTTCGTTGTGCATTTCTTTAAGGCCTGTAAGCTTTAAACTTAACTAAATGTATAGCAATGGTACAGTAAAAATATCAGGAATCATTTAGATTCAACATTCACCTGGGCCACAAAAAGACAAGTATCTAGATGGTAAAACAAATTTTTTTGTTGAAAAATCTCAACAAAAAATTTCTTTTTAGAGAAATATGGAAATTCAACAGTAATCTACACAGAATTGTTCCATAATTCTATAGGCATCCTTTATTTTGTAGTACAGCCATGTTTTCGCAGAGTTCTATATGGAGTAAGTTGATTGAAACAGATCTAGTAGATGAGTGGAAGGCTTAGTGAAGAAGTGTAGTGGAATTGGTGACCAGACATGTGATGTACTGGCAATATAATACTAGGAGGAAGGAATTTATAGGATTTTATAGTCTAATATTTATGAAGTCAGATATTTCATTCTTCCACCCCCTTATCCCTGCCCCCTTGAACTTCATCAAACCTGAAGTTTCCGTGACTATCCTTTTGAGTCTTCATTTGGGTGAGATAGCTTCCTGTAGGGCTGAGTTGCAATACCATACTTCACCAGTGGGTGCTGCTCTCTAGCAAATGATACATTGGCTCTTTAAGATCCTAGCTTCAAATCTTAGTTGAGTTCATGCCTTTGGTTTTGGATTCTTTTTTTCTCTTTTCATTTCTTCTTTTCTTTTTCTTTCTTTCTTTCCTCTCCTCTCCTCTCCTCTCCTCTCCTCTCCTCTCCTCTCCTCTCCTCT
>NW_027530529.1:921018-951777 GCF_008692635.1 Crocuta crocuta | reverse complement strand
CTCTCCTCTCCTCCCCTCTCCTCCCCTCTCCTCCCCCCCCCTCCCCTCCTCTCCTCTCCTTCCTTCCTTCCTTCCTTCCTTCCTTCCTTCCTTCCTTCCTTCCCTCCTTCCTTCCCTCCCTCCCTCCCTCCCTCCCATCCTTCCTTCCTTGAGAAAGTGTGCAAGCAGGGGAGAGGAGCAGAGGGCAGGCAAGAGAGAGAGACAAAGAGAGAGAGAGAGAGAAAATATCTTAAGCAGGCTCTATGCTCAGTGTGGAGCCCAATGTGGGGCTTGATCCCACAACTCTGGGATCATGACCTTAGCTGAAATCAGGAGTTGGATACTCAACCTCCTGAGCCACCCAGGTGCCCCTGGTTTTAGATTCTTTTAGGTGGAAAGTCTCTTTTTGCACAGTTGTGTTGAAGAGACTTTTAGTGAGGTGATAGCTCTGGTATGCCATAGTTCCTCCTCTGTTGCATGGAGTTGTACATTCTTTCTTAGTTCAGTCCCTGAGTCCCTATGCTGCTGTCACCTCAGTGAAATATTTTTTGACTCTCCTCTTCTGTAAGGCAGGAACACTGTGGAATCAGTGCTGGGAATGAGTTTACTTAACTTTTTTAAGCCTTAATGCAACATCATTTTCTCTGAATCTCTGTGTTTCTATCAACAAATGTAAGCCCCATTAAGATAGGCATTTTCTTCCCCTTTGCTCACTGTTATGTCTCTGGTGACTATGATACTTGACACTTGCAAAGTCTTAAAGAAGTATTTGTTAAATTAATGAATGAATCTAAAATATGAAAATAATTGTAACAATGCCAGGATTGCTGGGAGGATTAAATAAGATCATGTCAAACACTTGAAGAGTATACCTGGCACATAGGGGTATTCAATAAACAAGGCTGTTAGGATGCTCATATCACCAAGGCATAATTATCTGGGTGCCTGGCTTTCTCCTTCAGGGACCATGAGTTCCTTCAGTTTATCACTTCTCCTACCTTCAGATTTGGAGTATGTTTGGGGATCATCCCGTGGTAAATGAATGCTTAGTCACTTGGCTTCTGTTTGTTCCTGCAGGTGTTTTATCGCTGATTTGCCCCACCTACAGGACAGCTTTGTGGACAAACTTCTTGACCTGATGCCCCGACTCATGACATCCAAACCTGTAGAAGTGGTCAAAATTGTACAGACTATGCTGCGGCAGAGTACCTTCCTACACCTCCCCCTTCCAGAGCAGGTCCTGTCCAGTCTGTTCAGATAGTCAGAACTGTTCCCCTTGGTGATCTTCTTTGACCAGTTGAGTAGCTGGGCTAGAACCTTTCCTCTGATTGGCTCTCACGTGTCCACCTGTTAATAAGGAGACAGAAAGATGCACGGATCACGTTTTGTCACCGGGGATGATCTGGCTTCTGAATCATTGTGTTTCCTTTTTGCTTGCAGATCCACAAAGCTTCAGCCACCATCATTGAACCAGCAGGCGAGTCAGACAACCCTCTGCGGTTTACATCTGGGTTGGTTGTGGCCCTGGATGTCGATGCAACCCTGGAACACGTGCAGGATCCTCAGAACACCGTGAAGGTCCAGGTCTGTCCGATTTGGTTCTTCATGGAGCTTCTAGACCATGTTGAAGCATTTAACTTTAGCTGCCCTGTAATTTCTACCTGAGGGACAGAAAGTGGGGAAATAGAAGAGATGATTCTTAAGGGTAAAGAGTCTTGGTGTGAATCCCATCTCTTTTGCTGATTGTAGTTTAGAGCAAGTTACTTTAAACTCTGAACCTCAGATGCTACAACTAACAACTAGGAACAGTTGACACTGAAAGGAGATGAAGTATACAAACCCCTGGTACCAGTAAGGGTTCACTGAATGTCCTTTCCAGTGTTGTGGTGTGAGGTTAAAACTTGGTATTTTCAGGGCTGCAAGCAAACTAATAAACACATCCTTTTCAGGCTGTGAATGGGTCCACTTGGTGAGCAAAATTTATGGGTTGAAAAAATCACTAGGGAGGATTTTTTCCTAAGCGAGACACATTAGAGACACATGCCAGATGCAGTAGAGACACCAATCAGTTGGGAGAGTCTGCAGTTAGCCCCACAAAGAGTACTCCCTTGTCCCCCATCCACCTGCTCTCCCACCCGTCCACATACTAATGGTTACTGTCTTGCACATGATGAGCACTCAGGTTGCAGAGGTGAATATGTTAAACTCCTGCCTCAAGATGCTCAGTTTCAGTGAAAGACAAATGGACGTGCAGTTATAAAACAGAAAGTCAGTCATCATTCACACATGCACAGAAGAATACTGTGGCCTCTTATTAAATACCTGATTGCTTGTATACTGTAGGCCTAACTTTGGGAACCCGTTGGCGACACTGTCTTTTGAAAAAAGACCCAGATGTTTAAATGAGCCGACATATTCTCAAGAATAAGAGACTGGTTCAGTAAAGTAATGGAGTAATACACGGACTCAGATTCTGACTGTGAAACGAGGAAGTTTCAAAGACAAGCGTGGACAGGACCACAAAACTGCCCCTCTAAATATGCCTCTTTGGCATAAACATTATTTGGGGGATGATTGTTTTTGAGAGGCTGTAGCTACTGGAGAATCTTTGAAAACAGAGAAGTTGTCCTTTTGTGTGGGAAATTCACGTTTATAAGGGAAATCACCATTTGTAAAGGCATCTCCTTCTTTGTACCTGGAAGAGAAGGCTTACTAAGTCTCTGGAAACTCTTATCAGTGAAGCAGGCACCAATTTAAATTTGCACAACGGGGGCACCTGTCTGGCTTGGTTGGTAGAGCATGAACCCCAGGTTGGGCATAAAGATTAATTTTTATTTTATTTTATTTTTTTTGTATAGCAATCTTACCTTTGTTTATTGTGCTTACCTAGTAACCTCCCATAAGTGGCTCCCTCCCACCACAACACCTTTGGTCTTTGGTGGAAGATGGTATTTAAAGTGGTGGGTTGGGCCATTTCAAGGAGTTAATCAGTTTTCCTGGGTATTTCCCAGGAATACAAGATGTTTACATGTTATTTAACTTCTGTTTTTCTCCTGTTTATCTGTCTTTTATTATAGATGTGGTCTTAGCCAAGAACCTAGAAGGGTAGAGGGAAAATTATTTTTCCTCTCCTACAGGGTTATTTCCAATTTTTAGCTACTATAAAAAATTCTGTAATATATTGACAATGTGCATGCGCACACACACACACAGACACACACACACACACAGTGAGACAATTTAATTTGGACAGTGTGGTTGGAGGCTGAGGAAAAGAAAGTCTGTGGAGACACTGGTGCATGGATGAGGTCTGAAAGAATCCAGAGCAACGGATAGGGGCTGAAGGAGGTATCCTAGACATAAGGGATATGAATAAAAGTAGGGCTGCAAGCACTGACAGTAAATAAGTACAATCTAAGAACAAAATAGCCTGGAGCTGCCGAGGAAAGCTTCCTGGAAGAGGTAAAGATGACTCAGGTCCTGAAGATTTGCCTATGGTGATGGTAGAGAGAAAAAAGCCTTTGGCTTCCCAGCAGAAATCCTTTTTTTTTTTTTTTTTTAAAGGAATTCTTTATTATAACTACAGAGAACTAATTCTGAGTCGGTGCTGCACATTTTGGTTGTCCCCCACTGTCCCCTCCCCCCCCAGTAGTAGTTCTCTACCCTACCTCCACTTTAGAGTTACTTAGAAAGCATTAAAAACTACTGATGCACAGGCCTCAGTTTACACCAATTAAATCAGAATCTGGAAGGTAGGCCCCATGACTGTACCAGTATTTTTGTTTGTTTGTTTGTTTGTTTGAGAACTCTTATATGATTCTAATGTGGAGCTAGAGTTAAGAACTACTATTACACGTTTATCCCTGAAAAAGGTTCAGTGATCAACTAAGCATAAATGAAATTGCGGGCAGATTATTTAAGGGTCACCTGGTAGACTTCATTGAAGACTGCCCAGAGCCGCCCCACCACATGTGTGGCTAGACAGCTCGGAAGCCTCTGTAGGTAGGGAGCTCACTGTCTACTCACAGCACAGCTCTGATGGTAGGAACGTGCTGTCCAGACCAGCACTTTTTCTGTTCTGGACAGATGAAAGGAGATTATTGCAAGAGCACCTGGTTCGGGGGGTCCCAGACAGACCAGGTTCAGTCGCTCGCTGCTGGCAAAATCCAAAGGCAGAGACCGGTGGTGGTGAAACAAAACAGGAATTTATTTTAGTGACACCAACACCAGGAAGACAGCACGCTAGCCTCTCAAAGACTGTTTCCAAAGTGCTATAAATACTTCCAGGTTTATAGAAGGAAAATGTGGGACAAAGGTGGGTGGGTGCATGCAGGTGGGCAGTGAAGGTCAAGTCGTCGCCCATTGTCCTTGGGTCAGTCCTGTGGGGTCTTGCTGGCTCAGTACAGTCATTACTGCTTGAGGGGGTAGTTTTGGTTCCTGTCAGGAGATGCTTTGCCTTCTGGGTCTTTTATCTGAATTAAGAGATAAATTGAAAGAAGAACTTAATTGATTAGAAAGTTTGGGGTCAAAATGGAGGTAGTTGAAGTCCTCTTTCATTGTGGGGCAGGTGGGCTGAGACCTGCCTCTCCAGATTTTCACAGTTGAAAGGCCTGTGTAGTTTCCTACTTTGTCTTTATCAGTATATTTCCATAGTCCAGGCCTTGTGGTACCAGGATAAGCTGTATTTGTTTGTTTAGTTCATTTGTACACCGTGCAGTGGAAGGGGCCCACAGAGAGCTGTGAGGCTCCCCTGGGATGGTGAGGACAAGACTCTGGCCATGTGTGAGATTTGAGAACTAGCCAGTGATTTGAGCTATTAAAAGAAAAAAACCAGACAGCCCAAACTGGAGTCCGTTGACCCCCACAACAGGAAACCAAGACTTAATTACAGTTTCAGCCCATTCTAGGAATGTGTCCTTTCCATTTTGTATGGCTCCTGGGAGCATTTCTCTACTTGCTAGATACTCGATAAAGCCAATTAGATCTTCACATTTACGTGGTTGAATTGTGTTTTTTAACAGAGCGGGCCCTTTGTTGACAGAGCTATAGAAAGAGCTTCCTAGCTGCTTATAACCTAGTGGAGAGAATGCAGTTACAAAATCATTCTAAATACTTGGTGGTTGGTGGTGGATGCTGGCCTGTGATATGATTCAGAGCCGGGGCGAGAGCAACTCATCCTGATGAGGGTGCCTGGGAAGGGTTTTCACATTAGGATTAGCATTTTTGCTTATTCTTGTACTAAGTAGAAGCACTTTATTCCTATCACTTCTTCACCATGAATTCAGGAAACATTTATCAAACACTGCTTTGTGCTGGCGCAGAGAATACAGGTGATCTCTACGGTGTTGCCTCCCACTCCTGGAATAGTTTTTAATGAAGGCTGGTGTCTTCTTTCCCTCCTGTTTTGGGGTTCACAACAGACACTGCAATTTTGTTGAAAATTCGTGGCTCTTCTGCCCCTTTTTCTCACTTTTCTCACCTCTTAGGTCTTATATCCAGATGGCCAGGCTCAGATGATTCATCCTAAGCCGGCAGATTTCCGGAATCCTGGCCCAGGGCGCCACCGGCTTATCACTCAGGTGTACCTCTCACACACTGCCTGGACAGGTAAGGGGTCAGTGGGCCAGGGCGGACAGGAAAATATGCTTCTGTGGATGACACTCACCTGGAGGAATTTGTTTTTTTGCACTTTGAAAAATACATGGTTCAGTCATGCCTGCTGAGGACCGTACTTGATTTCTTAAGGAGTCTGAAAGCTCAAACTGGCTGCATTTAGACTAATTTACTGCATTGCTGTGGTTGCTTGCGGCACAAGATTTTGTCAGAAAGTGTACAGGAGATGACAATAGAATGGAATCTCATGGAAAGAGCCCATGGCTGGATGCCAGCACTCTATTTTCTTGTCCTAACTCTGCCACTGACTTGCAGCATAGCGTTGGACAAGCCACTCTTCCTCCTGAATCCATTTCCTCACCTTCCAAATAAGATGTTAATTCTCAACCTAGGAGTTAGTTCTGAGGATTGCTCTGTTTGTAAATTAAACACTTTCATGTTTCTTACCCCAGATTAAATCGTTCTCTTTTTTTATATGAGCCATTTAGTTCATTCCTCCCAAATGAGTAAAATGACAACTATTACTGTCCTCCCCTCCCACATGGGCTGGCTTAATGTAATAATTTAATAATTTGTGAAAAGACAGGGAGGTTACATAGTGGCTTTAAAAATTCTTAAGAATAAAATGGGAGAATCCAAGTGCGTGAAACATTACGTTTCAGGCCTGTAAGGCTGCTTTAGAAACTTTAAAAAGAGACTCAGTCTATAGCACCTGAAATGTTGGGGGAGAATTGGTATTGACTGGTATTTTCTCAGTCATTGAAGATGATTCAGAGGCATGGTTGTTACTGGAAAAAGTGTTTCGTGACACCAGATTTGGTTTATTTTAGAAATAAGTCGATGCTTTCTAGAAATTTCTTTCACTGTATTAGTTACATGAGTACTTAATGCCCTAATGAATCGTTTCCCTCTGTCAAGGGTATTAGGTGGGTATAAATGACATAATAAAGTTTTCACAAAGAGGAAGTAGTGCTCTTGAATGTTAGGGCAGCCCCTTTGGGGGTCTAGTCAGTGACCCTGAGCCTGACACGAGTGAGGGAGCATCCAGCAATGCTTTACCTAGGACATCCTCCCTGAACGTCCCTCATTTCATTATCCATGCTGCCTGGAATGTTCTGCACTATTAGACACCACAGGAAAGTAGAATTTCTTATTCTAATCTCTTCTGATAAAGGCATCCTAGACTTGACATGCTAGAAAGATAGGCTCTGGGACAGCATTGTTTTGTAAGGTCCACGGCTCAAGAGAGGCAAATCACAGCATGCTAGATCTCAGAAGAGCCTCAAAGGTCTTGGAAGGGCCTACCAACTTGCCCTGGGCACACAGCAAGTCATTGCCCAAACTAGGGCTACCATCCAGGCTGTCTTGAGCCTGAAGAGAGGCTGTTATTACAAATCTTTTTTTTAATTCTCAGCATAGCACTTATTACTAACAGGAATTCTCTCATTTAATTTGTCACTGACTCTCCCATTAGAATGGAGGCACCACAAGAACAGGGGACTTGTCTGTCGTCTCTACCTCTGTATCGCTGATGCCCCTGTGTCATGTGTCCTTTGAGCCTGAAAGGTAGTAAGTGGTCAACAAATAATTAAAATTGAATATAGGATTTTAAATGTGCCATTAAAATTAATTTAATCCTTAGGTCAACTTGGTGGTGGGGAATTTAGTGTTCTGTTCTTCATTTTATAGATGCATAAATGGAAGCCCACATAGCTGATCAGCAGTGGCACTGCAGCTGGCACTCAGGTTTCCTAACTCCCTAATCCCTTGTGTTTTCATTATACCATACTCCCTTCTGACCTGGGACTCTAAAGCGAATCATGTTCTCCTTCTGAATGCATCGGTGCCTTCCTTCACCTAATCCAGGAGATGGGGCCTGGGGCTGGTGGGTGTTCTTCCATGCAGTCCTTCAGCAGCTCTGTTCCAGGGGCCTCTCCTTTGGGAGGTCAGAGGCTGCCATGTCAGAAGCTTCGAGTCACACCAACCAGGTTCTGAATTCTGCCTCCCTTGCTGTGTGACCCTGAGGAAGCTATTTTACCTCTCTGTCTTGTTTTCTTCATCCGTAAGATGGAAGCAAGAATATATACCTGATAAGAGAGATCTTCTTCCAGACATGATGAGTAGATTACATGGTTTGTCCCACATGATCTTTTGTTCCTTTCTCCCACTGTCTCCTCTTGTTGTCTCTCCCCTCTCCTTTCCTCTGATGGCAGTGGCTAGAATTGCCATTCTCCCCACATGCAGCGGAGGGAAGGCATAACGAACAGGCGGGGTTGAGTCCTCTGACCGCACCAGGATTTGGCTGAAAGTGCTGTGAGAGTCAGGGCTGGGTTGTGGTTGGCAGTTGGCAACAGCCATCTGGGATCAAAAGCGGGGAGCATACGTAGTGGGAGAGCTGACGCTCGAACCTAATGCTGGAGAGCAGCACGGGCTTCGTTGCAGCTACACCCGGGCTTCTGTCAGGCCCCTCATTATATGATGGTGACCATACCACATGGCTGGTAAGTGGTGATGCCGAGGCTGCTCTCTGGGGCCGGGTAGGTTTCTCTCGGTGGAGAACAGCAAGTCCATCTCTGCCCTCATCCCTAGAGAGAAGTCTGGAAGTAACCAGGAAGAGGCCTGGGGAGGCATTGAGATGTCCTGGGACCTCTGCCCTTGTTCACTTAGACCCATCCAGACCTCATTCTCGTCCCCTGTGCATCCAGGCGTTGGGCTCATCTTCAGCACTTGCACGTTTAGCTCCCGAGCTTCTTCTATTCCTGGCCCTTTGCAATTGTCCTTAGGCTTTTTTCTGAAATTCTCTCCCTCTCCTTTATAGAAGCCACATGGTTAACAGATTAATTGCTTCAGTTTAGGAACTGGGCTCAAATTCTGTCAGTGGTGTGGATTTGTGCAGTTACTTAGAATCTCTCAGGGCCTTGAGACTTTTTGGGGATTGTGACCGTCTTTCATGGTGTGATAGGGTAAGAACTCTTCAGGTGATGTGCTAGGCACAGAGCAGGTGTTCTATTTCAAAGCCTTTCTGGGCTCCCTCCTCATTTTTTTCTTACGCACTTGATTAGAGTGCTGTGCTCCATTGTACCTGTCTCTGTCTCCAACAGTCAGCAACTTGAGGGAGGGATTATTCACTCTTACTAGGGCCTGCCACATGCAGACACCAGATCAGTGGCATAATGTGTCATGTAAAGAACAAAAGATTTCATGGCATGATTTTAGGTCGCTAAAACATGTACTCGTTCACTGGTGAGAAGTTTTTGCCAGAACTGTTTACTACTCAGGGCCGCTTCTCCCCTAAGACAGTAGAGTCTGTGGTACATGCAGCCCTCATGCCTGAGCTCAACCACACAGGAAGAGCACGGGTATCTGGGCACGAGAATCATCCATACGCAGGCCCATTTGGCCCTTTCTTAAAGCTAGAAGGCCTCAGTTTTTAGCTGTCTTCGGATCCGCCATGGATCTGAGCTGCAGGGAGCCCACAGAGATGTGGGGGAGAAGCCACACATCTGCAGCCTCAGGCTCGGCCTCACAGGATTCAAGCTGGTAAAGTTTTCGGTGAGGGGGGAAGGGACGAGGACAGATGAAGAAATATTTAGAAACCCTATTGCTTCCAACTTTGATGTTGCTTTTACTTGACATTTCATCCCAGTTCCTGGCAGTTGCCCTCATAGAGGATTTCTTTTGTCTTTTTTTCCAGAACCATGCCAGGTGGAAGTCAGGCTGCTACTGGCCTACAACTCCAATTCCCGCCTTCCAAAGTCCCCCTGGATTGAGGGTGGTGAGGTGTCACCCCAGGTGGAGACCAGCATCGAGGGCACCATCCCGTTCAGCAAGTCTGTGAAAGTTTACATAATGCCCAAACCTGCAAGGCGCTGAGGCACAAGCAGTTTTTAGAGCCGAGGCTGGAAGGCCCTTCTTAGATATCAGAGTGAGCCAGAAGCCTAGAGCACCTCGCCTGGAAATGGCGTAAAGGCATAAGGAGGACATGACCTTTTTAGTCTTGTCTGGTATCAAATACAGGATAAGTTATTTTGCATTAAAAATCCAAAAACCTTCAAATCTACACCTCCTCCTTCCCTGTCCCCCCGTTCCTCCAATAAAGTTGAGAAAACACCTAGGTGTTCCAGTTCCTGGTCCTTAAAAAAATTATGTGTCTATAAGTTCAACATTTATATCACATGGTTACATTCCTCACGTGTGAAACAAAGATCCAATTTTCTTGCCACCTCCAAAAAATGGCTTATTAGAGCATAATCTTGTTTCTTACATCAACAGTCTTGTTTGCCAGGGCCCACTCCTTTCACAGCTGTGCTTTTTCACCATCGACAGCTCCTGAATGGCCTTAAACATCGCTGTCTTGCCGAAAAGCTCTTTTCCTAACTCAGGCAATAGCTGCGCCAAGGACTGAATGAATAGCTAGAGAATGAATCATTTTCATCCCTGAGGGAGATTCTTGATCTTGCCCGTCATTACCCTAAGTACCAAAATAATATGTAAGGGCCATATTTTAGGAGAAACAAGGGTTATGGAAAAGAAGGGTCCAGAGTAAGAAATAAAGTCCTCTCCCACTATATCTTTGATGACTCCAGTTGGAGCTGCATGTGTTAAGGGGTGGAGCTGGGGTGTAAGAACAGTAAATGCTCCAGAGATGTTAACTGTGTGAGGGCTGTGCTACTTTACCTGTCATTTAAGCCTTGCTATAGCCAACTGAGTCTTCCAGAGATTTCAGAGTGAGAAGTCTGGAGGAAACCTGTACAGTGAGGAGTAAAGCCTATATTCATTCAAATCCAAGATGATTCCAAAGGCATGGGCTGTGCTAGCTCAGGAAAAGTCTGTGGAAAGAGCCTTCAGATCTTCAGGTCTCTAGGCCTCTGTTTCTTCCTCTATAAAATAGAGATAATTATGCCTTAAATATTGTTGAATGGGTTCCATCAAATAATGGTTGGTAGATTCTGAATCTGTAACTAATCTTGATCATATCTGGTACTTGGAAAATTTATAAAAATAATAGGAAGATTATAAGATTACTTACGTGGAGCTGGAATTTGAATTCACGCATGTTTGGCTTTTTGTTTAATGCGCTTGACTTGTGCCCAGCAGTGTTGTAAAAGCTTTGCATGAATTAACTCCTGTAATTCTCACAACCATCCTCTGAATAGTTACTGTTATCTTTGTTTTACAAGCAAGGCAGTTGGAGTTCAGAGAATTGAGTAACTTGGCCTCAGTCACACAACTAATAAATGATAGAGCTGGGGTTTGAACCCAGGAAGTCTGGCTCTAGAACCTCTTACTTGGTAGAGGGGGACTAAGCAAAGAAAGCCCTTCACAGAGCTGGCTTGCTTTTCTAGTGTGTCTGTTTGTTTTGTGTATCTCAAGGATGTGCCATCAGTGGGCTCTCGTGTGTCAACAAGATACCCTGACAAAAGTGCCTTCCCTGGTGACAAAATGAAGCTGGGAGCCAGGCCGAATCATAGCGCAGTCCTTACCCAACACCTTATGGTGATTGCTAGGTTGGAGCATAGATGAGAACATTGAGACCCATGGCTGCCAACCGAGCCCCTCATGCTATCGCTATAGAAAGCCTTCCCGGGGAAGGCTGTGCTGCATCGTTTTCAGATACAGTACCCCTGCTATAAAAATCCTTTCAGGTTATCTCCCATTTTACAGGTGTAGAAACTGAGGTTTTGAGGTAATGTTTTTCTCCGAAGGGGCAAAGCTAGGACTTTATCCTAGGTCTTGATACCCAAAATATAGTACATTTTCCACCAAAGGTAGAGATACACTAAGGGGCAGATTTTGGCTTAGTATCAAGATAAGTTTTTAAAAGCAGGGTAAGAATTAAATGGGCTACATTAGGAGATAAGAAATTTTCCATGTTGGATGTGTTCAAGCAGAGGCTGGACAAGCTCCTAACAAGTTTATTGCCAGGGAATTCAAGTATCATATGAGAGATTGGGCCCAACCTTTTAAATTCCTTTTACCCTGAATTATCAGGTTCTGTGGAGTGTGAGAACCTTGATTTTTCTGCATCTGTTTCCACGTTGAATGAAGTGAAAAAATGGCCTTAGGTTACAAAGACCTAAAAGGGAGTGTAAAGATCACTCTGGTGTGGCACTTTCATTTTAGAAGTGAATATACAAGCCTGGAGAGACTGAATTCATAGTGAAGCCAAGGCTGGAAGCCAGGCCTCCTGATTCTTAATGAATATGGTTTCCATAATCGGTCTGTTGTGCTTCGTAAGTGGTCTCTCTTGCACCCAGCAGTCACAGCCAGAAACCCAGGTGTCACACTGGACTTCCTCCTCTCCCCTCATGTAAACATAGCCATCAAGTCCTTTAGATTCTGCTTAGATGTTTCTTGACTCAATGCTCTTCTCATACTCAGTTTCTATCCTAGTGCAGGCCACCAGCATCTCCTAAAATGGGGCATTAGCTTCCTAGAGGTCTTGCCTCAGACCTTGCCCCTTTAGTCCATTCTTCACACAGCTACCAGAATAATCTTTCTAAAACCCAGATCTGCTCATGGCATTCCCCTGCTGAAGTCCCTCCGAAGTGGCCCACTTCTGGTCCCAGGATAAAGTCTAAAGTCCTATTCCTGAAGGCTCTTCATGCCCCTCCCCTGCTCTCCAGCCTCATACTGCCTGTGCCACACATTCTTGTACTTCTCTGGCTCTAGAGAATGCCTGTAGTTGTTGCCAACATTCATCATGCTCTCTTGTCTCGGACCTTCGGACCTGCTGAGCCCCGGAGTATATTCCTCAAATTGTCTCCTAAAGTTCCTTTTCATTCTCCAGAACTGAGCCTCATTGTGGAACCTATCTTGTGTCTCCTGTGGGCTTGGCGTGTTGCCTCTGTATTCCAACAGTCTTCTATACGTTCTTTAAGCATATTTATTTACTGCAGGCTTACAAATGGAAACCTCTAAAGAAGGTAGGCAGGGGAAAAGGAGTCATGAAGCTTGGAGGAAGGTAACAGACTTCAGTTCTCTTTAGTCAGAGAGTATAGCTTCTGTCAGAAGACAGTTGTCATTCATTTCTACTCTGGTTTAAGTGTGGGTCTGGTGGTATAAGATCTTCCAGTTCTTCCAGAACAGCCAGAAATCTGCATTTTCATGTTAAAATATCCAAATGAAAAATAAATGATAAATGTTAAAATGACTCTTGAAACAAAACAGGTGTCTAGGTAGATTTGTGCCACTTTGTAACGTTGGTACCATCACTGTATATTTACATGTCTGTTTCTTCCAACTACTCTGTGCCTAGCGGCGCAGTGAGAATGTCTGTTGTATCTCCAGCACTGCTACTGGCACACAGCAGGCAGGGGAAGAACGAATATGATTCCAGAGCAAACAGCAGTACCATGTCATGCCTGCAAAAGCCAGCCCTGGGATTCATGTTTCCGAAAGGACTTTATATTTGGCTTTGACATGATTGACTTCTGCAAACAGAATTATAGGGTACACAGAAGCACTTGGCAGACTTCTCGTCTTGGGAAGCACTCAAGCTAGGAGAAATGAAGTGTGGGCAGAGGGAGGGCTGTGTTGCCTACAAATCAAATCCAAAGGGCTTAATGATTAAGACATGGGACCAAGTGTAGTGTCATGTGGAAAAAATAGCTTCTCTCCAGGTTCTGCACATTTCCAGCAATGGCCATGGAGAACAGATTCAGGAATAGGAGCTATTTATTAGCAGGTTCTGTACAACTTTTAATAATGTCACTGTCAGATACTTCTGTCTCCAAGAATTTTGTTCTAAGTTCTCTCTAATGTGGAGACAACTCAGGAACACTGATTACACCCACACCTAACTCAACACCTACTAGAGATGTCTCACTTTACATGCTACTTAAAAAAAAAAAAGTCGATTGCATCACTAGAGAAACAGTCTAATTTTTATCAAACACCGTCTAGCTGTATAGGTGCCTGGCTTTTTGAGCTGAGTGAACTGAGACCTAGAAAGATCCTGTATCTGTCAAATTACTGGTCGCAGAAAGGGCACTAAACAGGACTTCCTGGACCTCCAGGCTAAGTCAGGTCTGTAAGGATCTCACTCCCATGTGCCAACCCCCTCCCCACCCCTTTTAAGTAAGCTCTAACCCAGTGTGGGGCTTCAACTCAATGACCCTGGGATCAAGAGTTGCATGCTCTACCGACTGAGCCAGTGAGGCGCCCCACTCCCATGGGCCTTTTAAGGTGGTGTATGGTAGAGATCAAGACACAGCATCGGGTTCTCATCCTTGCTCTGCCACTTTCTTGCTGGGTAAACTTGGAGAGATCCCTTCACTCTCCATTGCAGTAGTCTTAGCTAACCTTTTGCAAAGCCGCATCTTAAGTTGCTCTTCATGGGTTGGCTGCCTAGTCAGATATCCAACTGGGCCAAGCAGGTGACAGGATCACATGGAGCAAAAACCAGCTTCCTGGGGTTGTGGCTTCAACATGGCCTGAGGTGGAGTGATTTTATTTAATTATGGCTGTGAGAGATACTTGACCTAGTAAATGTGTAGTTAAAAATTTGCCAAATGTTTGGGGAATAAACGAACACCTTGTTCTTTAAGACTCAGCTTGTGTCCTGTACTTAAGTGAGGTCTTCCCTACTTTCCCTTCCATCCTGGTGGGATCAGGCCATCATTAGACCTTCTAACTAATAACGACGTTAACAGACTGTATCATTATTGTCTATACATTTGTCTTTCCCACATAACTCCTGAGGGCAAGAATTAGAATTTATTCATTCCTCTACCCACAGGGGCCAGCAATAACTGGTCATAAGAAAATCAGTAAGAGAGTCTTAGTAAATGGGCAGGAAAGAGAATAAATAAATGAGAGAGTAGATAGGTCCTTTGGGGCTCAACATTCTACAGATCTATGAAATAAGCTGCTGTTAGGAACCATAAAAAGAAACTAGTTGACTTCACACAGCAGACTTACTAATCAAAATACAATGACAACAATGGCTTCAATTTATTGAGTCCTTACTACATGCCAAGCAGTATGCTAAGACATAGTATGAATCACCCCATTTAATACCTACAGAATCACTCCAGGTACTAATTATTATCCCTATCTGACAGGTGAGAACAGTGAAACTCTTAAGAGATTAAATAAATGCCCAACCAGTGAGTGGCAGAAACTCTTTCAAGAGGGGGAGGAATGAAACTAATGTGATGGTGATAATTTATAGTTCATCAGTCTCCTCTAAGGCTTCACAAAGGACACGTGGCATCTAACAGAACGAAGACTACCCGCGGTGGTCTAGTCCAGCCCCATCATTTCAGAGCAAAGGGAAGGTGAGGTTAGCTAGTGGAGAACCCTGCCTAGATCCCTGGGATCAGGATATCGCCCTTTTTACTGCTACTGTTACAGAAATGTTCTGTCACTTTAGTCACGATTCTACTCCTACGTCAACTGTACCAAGAGACTTTTCCTGAGCACATATCTGAAATAGCCTTCACTACTCTTCATCTTCTTATCCTGCTTTATTTTTCTTCATAACAGGTTCTACTTAACATTATGGAATTTATTGTTTATTTTCCCCACTAGACATCAGCTTTGTGAGGATAAGATTTTGATTGCTGTTTTTCTGTGCCTATAGAAGTGCCTGGCATATAAAGTACTCAATAAAAATTGATTGAATTAATGGTTAAACATTACAAAGCATCGACTGCAATGTAACTTTAATGCACTGAAACTTTTCTTGGGCCTCCAATGGAGAAGGCTTTATTTTTGCCTTTATTTTCTTGTATTTCTGGCCTTACATTGACTATATTATTAAGCTTTGGTAAATATCTGTCTTCTTCCCTGATTTTCAGTTCCCACCAGGATGGGACCTTGCCTTAGCCATCCATGCATCCCAAGCCCTAGCCCAGCACCTGGCATGAGCAGCTGTTGAAAAATGCTTGGGGAGGTCCGTGAGAGTGGTAAGAGTGATAGTCACAGGCATCGTGGCTTAGTGATTTATTCTCCGTAAGGCTCCATCAGCACGTGGAATGGAAGACCCCTCCCACCCTGATGCCTCGGGCAGCCAAGGCATTATACTCCTTCACTGCCTGCTCTGTCTGGAGGACCCGCACATCAATGCCTTGTTTCTCGAGGTACTCCACAGTGGATGGAGGCACCTGGGAAGAGGGAAAAAGATGAATAAGTCCGAGTAAAGGCCCTCCAGGGTTTCCTTTCCTGCCATGAGGCAGGTGCTCTTTACAGAATTGGACAATGACAACTGTCACCCAGTGTTTACCAGTCCAAAATTTGGCATCGAGGCCCAAGGAGTCAGTAAGGCTTCTAAGAAGTGGACAGAGATATCGTGCATGCACAAAGCTCAGGTGAAGTGAAAATGGAAAGAGTATTGATTTTGGAGTCAGGCAGCCTTGGATTTAAGTGTTACTAGCAGTGTGACCTTCGGTAAGTGAATTCAATTCTCTGACCCTTGGTTTCCATGTCTGTAAATAAGGATAATAATACCTAATTCACAGGGCTGGAATGAAAACTAATTCAGCTAAGCTATGTAAAATGTCTAACACATAACTGTTGAAAGTTTGAGTCAGTCCAGCCGGAGTCTAAAGTCTAACTTTGCCATGTACCAACCAACAGGCTATAGGCCAGCTATTTAAAGTTTTTCAACCCCAGTTCCCTCCCCTTTAAAATGGGGATAATACTAACATCACACGGTGGTGTGAGAATGAAGTTAACTCATGTATATACACTGCAGCTCAACTGTCTCCTCAGAAAGGCCTTTCCTGACTCCTCCATTTACAGCAGCCCCTCAGAAGTCACCGTTTTTTTTCACAACATTTGTTATGATCTGAAATTGTCTACTATTTTATTTTCCAAGAGGGCCATGAACCTTGTTTTCTTATTTTTATTGTTGTCTCCAGGGCCTAGAATAGCATCTGACCCATAGAAGGCACTGAATAAATGTTTGCAAATTAATTTATATAAAAGATTCTCAACAGTGGCAGCTATTATTGGGTATTTTCTTAACTGGCTTGTGCTAAGTATTAAGTAGATTTTCATTAGATTCTGCCTCAAAAAGGGCTCTGAAATATTTTTTTAATGCCCTGTATTTTTTACATGTTTGAACAACTTTATAGTAACAATAGCCATATAGGAAGGAATTATTTCAATGGGGGAAAAAACTAGGTTAAACAAAAAAATATAAATAAATAAAGGGCAGCTGCATCAGTAGGGAACTAGATTTTAGGACATCTGTGTAAAGAATGAGGCGGATCTTTATAGACCTCTGTGAAAGGCTGTCTACAATGTAACAATGTCAGTAGCAAGTTACAGAACAATATGTACAGTGTGATCCTGTTTCTGTAAAAATGGTTATAAGTGTGTATATATACATCTGTACACGTAAGAGTATTTGCAGCTACATAGAGAATTGGACAGTATACATCACGTGCACATGGGGCAGGGGAGCGCTCACTTTTCTACTTCAGTATTTCTGCATCTACTGTTTTGCAATTAGCATGTATTATTTCTCTAAGTACAATAAAAATATTTTTTTTCTGAAAGGGGAAAAACGCATAGCTTGATTGTGTTCAAGGAAAGAATAGAAAGTATTATAAAACTGTTATGCAATTTAAAAAAAGTGACAATGACACTATGTGGCACTATGACAGTCTAAAGTACCAAATATTGATAGCTATAGGGCTTGAGGATTCCAGGAGTGAAGAATTTCTGAAAAATAGTTGAAAGAACACAGGCCTGGGCTTAGACCTAGGCTTAGGTAGAGACTGGAGAGTCCAACCCTGATGAGGAAGAGTACTAACCTCCATTATTTTATCCTGGGCCACCCCGACTCAGGAAAATGAGGGTGCATGATATATGGAGATGAGTTCCCAAGGACATATGTCTTTCCTTTAAAAAATTTTTTTAACATTTATTTTATTTTTGAGAGGGAGAGAAAGAGCACAAGTAGGAAAGGGGCAGAGAGAGAGGGAGACAAAGAATCCGAAGCAGGCTCTAGGCTCTGAGCTGTCAGCACAGACCCCGATGCGGGCCTTGAACCCATGAACCGTGAGATCATGCCCTGAGCCGAAGTGGGATGCTTAACCAACTGAGCCACCCAGGTGCCCCAAGAAGGATCTGTTTCTAAGGTAATGGTCGAAGAGGTCACCAGGTGTCCTCAGGAATGCTGTGCTCACCAATACCTACCTTCAAGGCCTCACTCATCCCTCGGCCAATCACAAGAGTCTGCACACCCTTCTTGACAACTTCCTCCACATCTGCAGGCTGCACACCAGGAGAATGCTGGATATGGAAAGAGAAAGTATACCAGCTACCTGTTCTTTTAAGCTTTCTTTGCAGCTGGCATTCTCGTGGGATTCATTCATTCATTCATTGAGAAAATGTTTACTGAGGTTTATTCTGTGCCAGGCATCATTCAGGGCCCTGGGAATAACAGAAGATTCAATGCCTTAAGGAATGCTAAGTCTAGTGCATTCTCTAAAAGAGAGAAGACTACAAAGAAATTTCAATACTTTCACCAGTACTAAAGGAAATTAGTTCAGGGTGTTGTGAGAACATAGAAAGAGCACCTAATTCAGACTTGGGGAGTCAGGACAAGCGGTCAGTGAAGGCATCCCAGAGGCGGCAGCATATAGGCTGAGACCTACGGGACACACAAGAATTAGCCAGGTTAAGGGAAATCAGCGGAACAAAGCATTCCAAGTAGAGGCAATAGCATGTACATAGGCCCAGAGGAAAGAAAAACGTGGAGAGAACTAAAGGTCGTTCAGCATGACTGGAATGTAATAGGTGAGAGAGTGGAAAGAGATGGGGTAGGAGAAGAAAGCACTTGCACACTAAGCCAGATTTGGACTGTGGAAAGATTTCAAGAGAATTTACCTTTTTCTGAGATCCTTTCCCACTTAAGTAAAACTTCTATTGGTCTTTTAAAACCTATCACTGCATAAAGTCTTCCCAGATTTTCCCAGGGATATTTAAGGTAAGAGGTTTAATGACATTAATCCAACATTAAAGGATGGTGGCTTTTGAACTGCTTCCACTTGAGCAAGTGGGACAGTGGGAGTTGCATAAATACCAGAACAACTAATGGGCTTCACACGTTCTCTATCTTCACAGGGACGACACTCTCAGCACTGAAGATCAGAGACAAAAGCCGTCCTTCCCCGAGGTGTCTGTCTCTGTCCTTTCATTCAGTCGACAGGTATTTATTGAGCACTTACTCTGCACCAGGCTCTATATTCAACATTGGAAATACTGAGATGAACCAAATAGTCACTGGAGGAGTTTTAGTCAGGCCAAGTTAGTGAATGTGTGGAAATAGTTACAATATGATGAGATAAGTAGAGTTGAGAGGATATCAGAAGAGAGTGAATAAATATGAGTGGGAAGTTGTCATAAATGACATGCTATTTTAATTGGGTCTTGAAGTATGAGCAGAAAGAAGTATGCTCTGACACAGCGGTTGTGGAAGGGGTACATAATCATAGTTAGAGATGGTATAAGGAAAGAACTGCCAAAAATATAAAGACAACAAATGTACCAAAGAAAGGAAGGCTTTTCAATTTAGAAAGATGATAGAGAAGATAGGATTGAAATTTATACACATTTATTAAAGGTATAGAGAGCAAATCAGTGCTTTCATTAAATCCTGAATATCCTATATGTTTATAGTTATACTTTTCATCATACATCTATAGAAATTATTCCATGTGATCTATGTAGTCATCCTAAAAAGTAGCACTAAAACATCCATTCTTATTTTATAGATAAGGAAATGGAAGCTCACAAAATATATACACATCGGCTAAGATGACACAAGTGTGAGGTGGTGGAGCTTGGATTTGAACTGAAACATGTGTAACTTTCAGTTTAATGCACCCCCTTAGAATACCATAACCCAGGGAGCAACTTTCCTGAAGTTCAAAACAAATAAACCTAACAACCTCATAGCATTATGTTTAGCCCAGTGCCTGACTCATTGCAGGTAGAAACTTTATTAGTTTAAGTGTGAACCTGAATCTTTGTTACAGCAATCTCTCTCTGTTTCTGCCGCTCACACACACAAAAGCTAAAAAATCACAGAAGAGAATGGAATATTTAATTTTTTTAACGTTTCTTCATTTTTGAGAGACAGAGTACAAGCAGGGGAGGGGAAGAGAGAGGGAGACAGAATCGGAGTGGGGGAGGGGAAGAGAGAGGGAGACAGAATCTGGAGCAGTCTACAGGCTCTGAGTTGTCAGCATAGAGCCTGACGTGGGGCTCGAACCCATGAACCATGAGATCCCTGAGTCAAAGCCAGATGCTTAACCGACTTAGCCACCCAAGCATGGACTATTTAAAAAAATAGTTGATTAACGCGCCAAAAGGGATGGGAGGGAAAACATGAGGTCAAATGGAAAACAAATGACAGTTGAAACACTTAAACATAGCTATACTGGGCACCTGGGTGTCTGCCCCATGTCAGGCTCTGTGTTGATAGCTCAGAGCCTGGAGCCTGCTTCGGATTCTGTGTCTCCTCCTTTCTCTCGCCCTCCCCTGCTCTCCCTCTGTCTCTCCCTCTTTCAAAAATAAACAAACATAAAAAGTAAAAAATAAAAAATAAGTAAAACACATAGCTATATCAATAATAACATTAAGTGAACTAACGAGTTTAAGGCAAAGACTGTCTAGATTAAAAAAGTAAGATCCAACTAAATACTATGTACAAGATATGCACTTTAAATAAAAAAACACAGGTTGAAAGTATAAGAATGAAAAGACACATAAAACACACAGTAAGAAAGGTAGTATGGTTATATTAGTATCAGATTAAGTAGACCTTAAGAAGTATTAATACAGATAAACAGTGTCCTTTCATGATGCTTAAAAGGCCAATTCATCAACAAAAATGTAACATCCCCAAATCTGTATACTCTTAGTAAAAGAGCTACAAAATATAAGACACAAATAACTAAGAGGAGAAACAGACACCACCACGGTAGTTAGAAAACTTAACAACTCTCGGCCAATAATTTTGGAACAAATAGAGAAAAAGTCATTAAGAAAATGGAAGATTTGGGCAACACTGTCAGTTTGTCCTAATAGACATTTATAGGTTATTTCATGTAACAACTACAGAATACGTATATATATGTATATATTTTTTTTAATTTTTAAAAAATGTTTGTTTGAGAGAGACAGAGTGTGAGCAAGGAAGGGGCAGAGAGAGAGAGGGAGACACAGACTCCAAAGCAGGCTCCAGGCTCCGAGCTGTCAGTACAGAGCCTGCTGTGGGGCTTGAACCCATGAACCCTGAGGTTATGACCTGAGCTGAAGTCGACCAATTAACTGACTGAGCCACCCAGGCGCCCCGTAATTTTTTTTAAGTGTAGTAGTATAGGCAGGTTACAGATTAGCAGGAAGAGACCAACGCAGGTGCTCATATACCTCACTGCCTCCTCATTTAGTAGCTGAGGAAACAACACCTAACAGATGCTAGGTGGCCACACCAAGTGGAACTGGATGCACTATATCTTTGCTGGCTTTCTCCATGGCTCTTGATTCCTTATGGGGTGTGCAAGTGCTGTTGACATTCTTTACCCAGTCAGTGAATGTTCCAGAGCTGATAACGAAGCCAGTCTCTCTCACTAATACACTTATATCCAGACTTAGGTCATCAGTATCTTCCTAAGGGGCTGACACTGAAGACTGTATGAGCTTACATTTAAGGGTCTATGAAAAGTGTTCTAAGTTGGAACACCTGCGTGTCAGAGAGTGCCCCCAAACTGGTCAGCAGCAAGGGTATATTCCTCATTTGGGGCAGGGAGGTGGACCCAGGGCCCAGGTGGCTCTGAACAGTACTTCTGCCTCCAGCTTTATGGTTCTCCCCAAAGATCAGAGAGATTGGGGGAGAATAGATTCTTTTTCTGTAAAAGTTATTTAGATTCATAAATTTTTAAAATGCAAAATAAAAAGGGATTTTTTTTTCACTTGATTACAATAATTAGTTCTTAAAGAAATCTAAGAGGATTAGATTAGATGTCTTTTTAGTTCCATGGCTCTGATCAATCCTAGAACCATCCTGCACTGCAGTTATGCTACACAGGACTTAAAATAATTTTCTGGGGCCATAAGCAAGGTAAATATTTAATAGAATTACAAATCAGGGTCGGGGAGCTTCACTTTCCTTAGGTAAATGTACTTAACTGAAATATTGAAAGACTGCTTCATCTCACAAAGAACTGTATATACTTTGAGGAGCATCATGATCCCCAGACTCTAAGAGCTCACATTCTAGTAAAAGGAAACAAGGCCCCTGCTCAAAATCAACTGAAAGGTCAGTAAGAGTGCAAAACCATAATCCTTGGGAGATTCAGGGACTGAAGACAGCCGCAACCCATCAGAGCTGCTGGATCAATGGAACTCAAGTGACAAACGTGGCTGCTGTGTGCGATACTGCAGGCCCAGGGTGTCACGTACAGAGCAGTGAAAGAGAACTCTGCAACAGCCTGTGGATCCGGCATTGGTGGGTGATTACTCACAGCCTTGTGCAGAGGCCTGTGATTGGAGCGTCAGTCTGTTATTGAGGTGTCCTCAACCTGCCACCAGCGGCTCCTCTGCTTGTTTCCAGCCCCTTGGGGCAAACCGCAAGGCTCTCTTCCCTGCATGAGTGTCTGATTCTGTTCCTCTTCTTTAAGAGGCTTTCAGTCACACCATGTGAGGCTGTAAAAGCTTATTGTTTTTTTCTTGAGGGAAAGCTATTGTGGGAAAATGGCCAGCTAATAATAATATCCATTATACCAGTTAAACAACTGAGTGGCATCTTATGTGGCTGGGACATTTCCTCTTATGTTAAATTTAAAAGAAAACATTCCTAAATTACACTTTCAAGGAAGCATTTCCTTCTGCTGAAATAAATGGTTAGTAGCAATGCTGTTATCTGGCTGTTTGGCTGATAAAAGTAGATTCTGCAAGTGAGGGTTAAAGGATCTCTGCAATCTGTCCCCTGTGGATGCTGCCTGAGTCACATTCTCATTATCATTTGCCTGAATTAAGAGCCTCTTAAATGGTCTTCCTGTCACGACCCAGGCAGAGGCATATTTGTGTTTTGATTTTGGTGACACAGCGTGCCCTGGCAATATGGCAAAGCCTCCAGCCCCATCCTCAAAATAAAAGTTTTAAACGCACGATATAAAATACATGGAATTGCAAAGGCAACAGATTTTACACAAATGATCAGAATATTAAAAAGAGATAGATGGTCTAGTGTTCTTTACTAATTTAGAAGAGTGGAAATATTTTCCAAAAGCCCTTAGCAGACTTGCCCTCGCATCTCATACTAGCAGATGTGGGTTCTTTCAAAATCCATTCTACCTCTTTCCTGGGACATATGGCTACCCCGCTGGAGACTCCACTTCCTGTTTTCCCTTGTAGCTAAGTATGGCGATGTGACTGTGCTGCCACCAACATAAAACTCAATGGAATATGAGCAGAAGAAATACTGATAGAACAGCATTACTACTATCATCTAGGTTTGGGCCTTAAAACATTAGGTGTCAGTTTTTCTTCTCTTTTACCTTCCTTTCAGGTTAGAACTCCAACATTCAAATGTTCTAGAAGATGGTAGAGCAACACAGAAAAAACATGGGCCCCTGCCTGGCAGTACCCCCAGAGCTGTCCTCCCTGCTCCCCAGCTTAGATGGGCCACATTACTATGAGAGGGAGAAATACATTTCTATCTTCTTTAAGCCAATAGATTTTTGGGATTTCTAATATACACAGCAGCTTCGTCTTTAACCTAACTAATCCACAGACCCATTCCTAAACTAAACCATGACTGGTTAGATGAATCATTTGGGTAGAAGAGATACTAGATTCCAGGGGACTATGTCTTATATGTAGAATATACACAAAGGAGCCATAGAGACATTTACCTTAAAGGAATTCAACTATATAGTTTTTGTTTGTTTGATTTTTGGATGTTTATTTATGTGGAGAGAGAAAGAACATGAGCAGGGAAGGGGCAGAGAGAGGAAGAGAGAATCCCAAGCAGGTTCCATACTTTCAGTGCAGAGGCTAGCATGGGGCTCAAGCTCACGAACCATGAAATCATGACCTAGGCTGAAACCAAGAGTCAGATGCTTAACTGAATGAGCCACCCCATGCGCCCCTTAACTATGTGTTTTTAGAAAAAGAGAGAACTATGTAAATAGTGATAGTAATTCAGCCATTGTACTCAAAGAGCACATGCCATGGATTTACCATGAGATAGCCGTCATGCATCTGTTGCTCCTTCCGTCTCAATTTCATAGTTGCTGCTTCCAGTGTGAACCTTTGGCGTCACCACGTGTGTTTCTAGTGTTTACAATATGCATTTTTCATCCAACACGGACCCAAAATGCAAAGAAACTACTTCATCTGGTCCTTTATGGAAGACAACACGTATATTCTAACATTAAGGGGATCCTCTAGAAGGGATCTGACTCTAAACAATTTTCATCTTAAGTGCTGACTTTAAAATGTAATCTATAAATAAGATTCAGGTCTACCATATTAGTCTCAAAGTGATAGGGTCTATGGCTTGGAGGGGCTTCATATGCCCATCTAGCCCCAACTACCCATAGGACTGAGTTTCCTATGAAAATAAATGTTTGTAGATACTGGTGACCAACTGAGGAGCTCTTCCCATGTTTTTTTTTTTTTTTTTAATGTTTATGTATTTTGAAAGAGAGACAGAGCACAAACAAGGGAGGGGCAGAGAGGGAGGGAGACATGGAATCCTAAGCAGGTTCAAGGACCCCAGCTGTCAGCACAAAGCCCAATGAAGGGCTCGAACCCACGAACCATGAGATCATGACCTGAGCCGAAGTTGGTTGCTCAGCCAACTGAGCCACCCAGGTGCCCCCCATGATTCTACACTAGCATTTCCCCCACCTTTCTATGCCTGTGCACCTAAGTCTCCTGGTAGTTCCCTTGTTTACCTGGGAAACAACCCCTTCAAGAATCAGGTCAAAGATCACACCTTCTGTGAACACTCAGGCAGCTTTATGTGCTCCTTCCTTTCTGCTCCCACTGTAACTCTTTTGGTTCATATACTCTAGCACTTATTACAACGTTCTCTTTGCCTAATTCCCCCGTCTCCTTGCAGGAGGAGACAGGTGAGTTGTCTGTAAGGTCAGGCTTTGAGACAATCCATAACCCTGTAAGCAGTCCCTATATATTTTAAAATGTTGAATTATGACAGTACATGCTAAATTCATTTTTGGATGCGAGATTAATTTGTTTGAGCTTCAAAAGAGGGTTCTGAAAGACTCCAGAGAATCACCAGAGTCCTTTCTTTCATTCTTGGTAGGTTCCATCTTCTGTGTTTTAACTTTGACTTGAATAAAGAAAGCAATAGGACATGCTTTTCATTTTTACTAATAGTTTTAATCATTTCAAAAGCGGCCTTCTCATAAATGTTTGGTAATAATAATAATATAGAATAAACTCTATAAAGGGGACTTTGGCAATATCTAACAAGTCTACATTTACATTTATACTTTAACCAGGAATCCTAGTTCTAAGCCTTTTCCCTGAAGATACATCTCCAATGATACAAAAAACCATATACACATACAAGGTTATTCATTGTAGCACTATAAAGCAAAATACTGAAAGCAATCTAAGTGCCCATCCATAGGATAAATTGAATAAACAATATCACATTCACATAGTGGATTGCTCTATAGCTATATAAAAGAAGACTATCTCTATGAACTAATATCCTGATTTTCAGTATATATTGTTAAATGAAAAAGAAAAGAGCAAAGTATGCTACCTTTTGTGTAAGAGGAGAGTTATAAAAAAGAAAGATGTATGTATGTATGTGAGTGGATGTTTGCTTATTTAAAAATTACAAAAAAGATGAACTATAAACTAATAAAAATAGTCACTGACCTATTGGAGTGAAGTAGGTATGGGATGGAAGATAAGAGGGAAAGGAGTGAAACTTTTCTAAGTGTAACTTGTTAAATTGTTTTGACTTCTAAACCATGTTTTTATATATTCAAGAAAACTAAATCAGCATAGATAGGAAGTAGGGAGACACTTAAAACAGTATGGCAACAGAAACAAATGAACTCAATTGTATGACATTGATGATACAACAAAAAAAAAGAAAAGATAAATGAAGTTTTTAACGGTGTTCTGATTGTACACCTAAATGGGATGTGTTCCGACTACAAAAATACCTATAAAAATCTGGAATTTTTATTTTGTGATTTTGATGTTGGCTATAGTATTGGTGTAGTGATTTCAAAACTGTTTTGTGTATATAGAGAAATACAGCAAATAAGTAACTATATTGATGGTTTGGGGAATTAGGTTTCACTTTCTCTACAGGAGAAGGAAGGCACAGATATGGAATGGGGGAATGAGAGAAAGAATCTTGAGGTATTGGATTAAACTGGAGGTATTATTATGAATTCATTACACACGCGTGCGTGTGCACACATACATTTTCTGGCTCTGTATACTGCAAGGCGTAGATATAGTGACATCTCAGTAACAATGAGCACAGCTAACATCCAGCTCTTGATTTCTAGATCCCATTCTTCGCTAAAAGGAACCATGGCTCTTTGAAGAAATGGCTGAACCAAGGGATAATATATCTTGCTATGCCAGAAAACAAGGCAATGGTAAGAAATTGATGGGAATATATCAAAAGAACACTGGCCAAATTTGGGACAATATAAACCTCAAAAATATTACTAATGGCAGTGGATTAAAACATTATTCTGTTCAAGCTGCTGTAACAAATAGCCACAAAGTGGGTAGCTTATAAGTAATAGGAATTTATTTCTCACAGTTCTTGAGCTAGGAAACCAAGATCAAGGCAGCAGAATGGTTGAGTTTTGGGGAAGGCCCTCTTCCTGGTTTGTAGTCAGTGCCTTCTTTATTCTCATGTGGTGGAAGGGATATTTCTGTAGCCTCTTTTCTCAGGCACTAATCCCATTCATGAGGACTACACCTTCAAGCGCCCAAAGACCCCCAAACTCCTAATACCATCATCTTTAGGTGTTGGGATTTCGACATATGAATTTTAGGGGAGCACACACATTAAGAATATAGCACACAATAAATAAGAAAAGAAGACATGAGCCCACAATGATACTAAAAATGGTGGGAGTGGCAGAAGAAAAGTTACATTACAGAAGAATCCAGCTAATGAATGTAGAAGGAATGACACAAACATCATCATTTTGCAACCACTAATTTAGTAATAAATTGAGGCAGGGATCAGTGGTTAATGCTAAAACCACTCGATGAAAAGGATGCTGGGTGTTTGAACATGATATTATGAAATTTCAAATTATTACTCAACAGATGACTTATTGATTACAAGTAGAAACGTGTACCTTTACCACCATCTTTTTTAATCCTTTTTTTTTTTTTTTTGTGAGAGAGAGAGAGAGAGGACACAAGTGAGTGAGCAGCAGAGAGAGAAAGAATCCAAGGAGGGGCAGAAAGAGAGAGAACAAAAAAGAGAGAAGAGAGGCAGAGAGAGAGAAAAGTGAGGCTTGCCTAAAGCAGGGCTTGTGCTCACCCAGAGCAGGGGTCGAGCTCGCTGGATGTGGGACATGAACTCATTAACTGTGGAGATCATGACCTTAGCTGGAGTCAGATGCTTAACAACTGAGCTACCCAGATGCCCTACCTTTACCACCGTCTTAAACACAGATCAAAAATAACCTCATCAATAACTGAGCAAACTGACTTTATGTCAGCTTTCAGATATAGACACTTAAGACATAACCGCCTATGAGAAGCATTCATACCAAAAATGATGAACTTGCATCTAATCATGATAGAAAAAAATCAGACACATCTAAATTGTAGACTATTCTACAAAACAGCTGGCCTGGACACTTCAAAAATATCTGTGTCATAAAAGTGAAAAAATGGGGAGGAACTGATTTTCGATGAATAGACTAAAGAAACAGGACAACAACAACAACAGCAAAAAAGAAATAGGATAACGAAATGTGATGCATGACCGACCCTTGACTGGATCTCAGATTGGCAAGGAGAGCCAGCTAATAAAAGACATTGTGTAATTGGAACAATTGTTACAGACTGACTATGGAGTTGACATTATTAAATATATCAATGCTGAGTTTTTTGAGTAGAATACAGTGATTATGCATGGCAGAATGGCTTTGTTTTACTAAATACATTCTGCAGTATTTAGGGCTCGTGTGAACTATCAAGTGTCACAATGTCAGTAACTTACTTTCAAATCATTCAGCAAAAATCACTGAAAGCGGGGGGCACCTGGGTGAGTCAGTCAGTTAGGCGTCTCACTCTGGATTTTGGCTCAGGTCAGGATCTCACAGTCATGAATTCAAGTGCTGTGTTGGCTCAGCATGGAGTCCAGAGCCTGCTTGGGATTCTCTCTCTGTCCCTTCCCTGCTCCTGCTCTCTCTCTCTCAAAATAAATAAACTTAAAAAATTAGTGAAAGAAGAAGAGAGAAAGGGAGAGGGGTAATTAACATGTATGCTGTATAAAGATAAAGTCAATGTGGCGGACTGTTAACAACCGGTGAATGTAGGCTGATGGCATTTTCCCAATTCATTTTGTAGGTTTGAGATTTTTCAAAATTTAAAAAAAACGAGAAGAGGTTCAACATAGAAGAAGCTCAACATAGGCTTTATGTTGTCAACCAGGTTTGGAAGGTAAATGGGAAAACAAAAGCAAAAGCAAACAAACACAAAAGCAGAAAGGGTTAGGGGAGCTCAGCTCACCTACCTTCCCTTATATAGCACTGTCCTGAGCGCAAGAACCTCCAATCTGGTCAGTTCTCCAAGAACTATGTTCTACTTTATACCTATTGCCTATATTATATACAAAAATTAAACCACAAAACGAACAAAAGTTATAAAGGATATCTTTGGGACTTGAGGGAAATTTGAAGATAGAATGATATTAGATAATATTACTGCACCAAAGATAAAAATCTTATTTGTGATAATGATATTGTAGCTATGTAGGAGAATGTTCATGTTCTTAGGAAGGAAATGCTGAAATACAACATCTGACATTTACTCTCAAGTGATTCCGGGGTACAGGGAAGGGAAGTGTGTGTGTGTGTGTGTGTGTGTGTGTGTGTGTGTGTGTGTGTGTGTGNGTGTGTGTGTGTGTGTGTTTGGGAGGGGAGGGGTGTGTGTGTGTGTGTGTGTGTGTGTGTGTGTGTGTGTGTGTGTGTGTGTGTGTGTGTTCTGAGAGAAAAAAATACATAGTAAATGTTAATAACTTGAGGATTTAGATTAAGGGTATAGGGGGATTTGTTGTGCCATTCATATAACTGTTGTGTAGCTTAAACATTTTTCAAAATTAAAAGTTGGAGTAAAACTTCCCCATTTACTTTAGTTCTCCCTAGGGGGCTGCTAATTGGTTTAGCTTTCTTTTTTCAGTTTATTTATTTATTTTGAAAGAGACAGAGAGAGCACGAGTGGGGGAGGGTAGAGAGGGAGAATCCCAAGCAGGCTCTGCGCTGCCAGCACAGAGCCTGATGTGGGACTTGAATCCACGATGACCTGAGCTGAAGTCAGGTGCTTAACCAACTGAGCCATCTACGTGCCCCCCCCCCAATGCTTAATGATATCCATAATGACAGATTTAATGCAGCAAACATTTATTGAGATCCCACTTTACAGGTGCTGTGCTAAAATGCACAGTTGTTGGCATTTGGAAGTTCACCATTTAATGAGGGAAACAGATAAATACACACTCATTATAATACAGGTGGACTGCACTAAGTGCCATAATAGAGACACAAAGTAGTACAGAAATACTGAGAAGACAGTTAGCAGCTTATTCTCACAAGGATTATCAGGAAGTGCTTCATAGAGGAGATAATACAAAGGCTAAAAATTATTATTATTACTCTCCCCACCCCGTAAGAGACTCTCATTCAGTAGGTGGGGAGAATGAGGGAGATAAAGAACATGCATTTTAAACAAGCACTCTAGGTGACTGTGATGTAAGAGATCCATGAATGACACTGAGAAATACGGATTGAAAGAAAAGAATGAATTTGCATGAAGGCAAGTTGCATACATTTTAAAAATTTATTCTTCCCAACCCATGCCATACTCTTACATCAACCTGTGACAAACAGACATTATTCCTCCTTTTCTGGGTGATTAAATTGAGGCACAAAGAGGCTAAATAACTTATTTAAGATTACCCAGCTAAAATGTGACAGTGCCCGGACCTATGAACCTAAATGCCTACTACTTATCTCTATCTAGATGCCCTAAACAAAAGTTCAGGTTCAGGGGCACCTGGGTGGTTAAGCATCCAACTTCAGGTTAGGTCATGATCTTGTGGATTGTGGGTTCGAGCCCCACGTCAGGCTCTGTGCTGACAGCCTGGAGCCTGTTTCGGATTCTGTGTCTCCCTCTCTCTCTGTCCCTCCCCACTTACATTCTCTTTCTCTCTCTCAAAAATAAATAAACATTAAACAAAAAAAGGACTTGTAAACCTAAACCATGCAGAAGTTGTTTAAAAAAAAAAAAAGTGGGGCATCTGGGTGGCTTAGTCAGTTAAGTGATCAACTACAGCTCAGGTCATGATCTCGCTGTTCCTGAGTTTGAGTCCTGCGTTGGGCTCTGTGCTGACAGCTCAGAGCCTGGAGCCTGTTTCGGATTCTGTGTCTCCCTCTCTCTCTGCCTCTTCCACACTTGCACTCTGTCTCTCTTTCAAAAATAAATAAACATTAAAAATTTTTAAAAACTTTAACATAAAAATAAAAAATTTTTTTTAAAGTTCAGGTTCAACATACTTCAAAAGAATTTATCATTTTCTCTACCCAGCCTTTGTCCCAAACACAAACATATCTGTTCCTACTCTGATATACCCAGTTTCAAGGAACAGCACCACTGTGTACCCATGTATCCATGCTAGAATTCTCCCTCACCTGCTAAATCTAATAAATTTCCTTATCCTGTCAATTTCACCTTCTTAATAGTTTTCAATAGTTTCTTTCCACCCACACTACTCCTGATTTAACAGTAACAGCTTCATTTATTTATTTTATTTATTATTTTTTAATATTTTTTATTTATTTCTAGGAGAGAGAGAGAGAGAGAGATAGCGTGAGCAGGGGAGGGTCAGAGAGAGAGGGAGACACAGACTCTGAAACAGGCTTCAGGCTCTGAGCTGGCAGTCAGCACAGAGCC
>NW_027530529.1:904518-919872 GCF_008692635.1 Crocuta crocuta | reverse complement strand
TTATTTTTTAATATTTTTTATTTATTTCTAGGAGAGAGAGAGAGAGAGAGATAGCGTGAGCAGGGGAGGGTCAGAGAGAGAGGGAGACACAGACTCTGAAACAGGCTTCAGGCTCTGAGCTGGCAGTCAGCACAGAGCCCGACGCGGGGCTCGAACACACGAACCGCGAGATCATGACCTGAGCGAAAGTCGGACGCTTAACCGACTAAGCCACCCAGGTGCCCCAGTAACAGCTTCATTTATTGAGTGCCTACGCCACATCCGGCACAGTACATTAATCCTTAGGCCAACTCTGTGAGGTCGGTAATGTTACTGTCTCCATTGTATCGATGAGGACGCCATTGCTTTGATTCTGACCTTTTACCTCTTTACAGATGAGCTCGAGAAGAGCATCTCAGCATCTCCTCTTACTTTCCCAGGTCTCATCCCTACAGCTAGTTCTAGAACACCTCTTCTTCCTTGTCCGACTGACAAATGAAACTTAAAAGCTAAAACCTAAACTTACGGCAGCGCTTTTCTAGTTTCCCATTATCATCAATGGCACTTCCTCAGTTTTGCAGTTTTTTCCAGTTGTGTAGTTTTTAATCTTGAAGTTTAAGAAGAATCATGATGTCTTTTAGGAAGGAATGGGAAATAAAGTTAGAATGTGACCTGGGTTTACTATTTGATTTCACACTTTTTTTGCTCTGTGTCTATGCACATTATATGATTTCCCTGTCCTTAAGCTTCCTTAAACAAAGGATGACATTCCTAGTAATATTAATTCATACAGTCTTTTTTTTTTTTATATATTTTTATTTATTTCTAGGAGAGAGAGAGAGAGAGAGACAGTGTGAGCAGGGGAGGGTCAGAGAGAGAGGGAGTCACAGACTGAAACAGGCTCCAGGCTCTGAGCTGGCAGTCAGCACAGAGCCCGACGCGTGGCTCGAACCCACGAACCGTGAGATCATGACCTAAGCGAAAGTCGGACGCTTAACCGACTAAGCCACCCAGGCGCCCCTAATTCATATAGTCTTATATAACAAAGGTACAGTATACGTGTTAAATTCATTTTTGAGGGGGAAAGAAACCCCTCTCCAATGCGGCACACTCATAAATTAGAGCTCCGATATATCTTATGCCCATAATCTGGATAATCTTTGTCAGACACATATATCTCCTACATAAATATCTCAAGTGGCTATGCCTTGTCCATTAAATAAGATGTAAACCCAGCTCTGCAGACATTCTGTCAACCATTCCACTGCCTACTCTTATACCTTTCTAGCTTCATTCCATGAAATAATCCAATGGAGTCACTTGGTTCACAGGTATTACGTCTTCTTATTCCTTAGCCTTCTCTCATTCTGCCCCTTCTATATCTTAATGCCCTCCCATTCCTTTAACCAATCCAGATATATTCCTTTCTTTAAGATCAAGGTTGGTAGCAAATAAGCAACTAGGTGTCTGGATCAAAAAAATGAGTGAATGTGGTTCAAAACCAAGGCATGAACAGAGAGCATGTGTTGGGGTTTCTTCTGTGGAGCCCAATTATGTAGGTGTGACTATTCACTATACAGATTATGTAGGTGTGATTGTTTACAATGTGACAAGCTATAAAACTTGAAAAGTTTCCTTAAACAAAATGCCTACAAATGCTGGATAAAAATAAACATCCCTTGAAATGCTTAGCGGAGCTTGCAGACGAAAGGGAAATTCCCAAAGGGCAAAAGTGAAGAAACCATTGAAAATCAGAATTGTAAACTGGTAAGTGAAGTAACGCTGGGGCATCTGCCATTCTTACAGTCTTGTATGACATACTCTGAGACTAGGAGATAAGGCTTGCGCAAGGTAGGACATCGTAACTGTGACACACCTCATAAATATGCTGAGTGCCCTTTTTAAACCCATCTTCAGTAAAAGGGTTGACCAAAAACTTCGACCCACTGGAAGAGGGAAAAGCAGGGGCTCTGTGTGTGGGAAAATGTGTCCCTTGAGAACGTATAATCACACACTTACCTACACATCCCTTTGGGGTTCAAATATATAATAACAGCCTGATCTGGGAAGACCTCAGACAGGAAATGGACTAAAAGTAGTCCCAGGTTGAGAGTCATGTAGGATGCCAAGAAGAAATAGATATAAATCTTTGACAGGATGAGGCGCCTGGGTGGCTCAGTTGGTTAAGCGTCCAACTTCGGCTCAGGTCATGATCTCCCGGTTTGTGGGTTCGAGCCCTGCATCAGGCTCTGTGCTGACAGCTCAGAGCCGGGAGCCTGTTTCAGATTCTGTGTCTCCCTCTCTCTCTGCCCCTTCCCTGCTCACACACACTCTCTTTCTCTCTCTCTCTCCCTCTCTCAAAAATAAAGAAACATTAAAATATAATTTAAAAAAACCTTTGACAGGACAAATGTCAAGAAGGACTTAGATCATTCAAGATTCCCATAGATAAAAAGTTACTGTCAACCTAGAACATAAAGAAAAATTAGGATTAATAAATAAGAACCTTTTCAGAGAAACAAAAACTGAGATAGTAAATCAACAGATCCTTACTAAAGGAATTTGCCAAGAATATCTATAGAAAAGAAGGAAAAGAAAGAAAAAAAAAAGAAAGAGAGAGAAATTGATCCACAAAGACCTGAATTGCAAGAAGGAATGATAGGTAAGGAAAATGGTATACATGTGGGTAAATATAAGCAAACATTGATTGTAATGATTAAAAACAAAATGTCTTACTTAAGACAATAAATAATATAGTAAGAAAATACCTACTTTTAAAGGAACTAAATTATTGGATAACAATAATGTATAAGATGGAAGGGAAGTGATGAAGCAAAGATACTTTACTGAAGTAAAGATAAAAATTAATTTTAGACTTGTTTGGATTTTATTAGGATGGAGTACATGAAATTCCTAATATTCAACTCTTTATAAAATATTATCCATCTCATATAGTTCAACATATTATAATTTTAAAGATAACCACTGAGCACATAGAAATAAAATGTACAGCTACCAAAAATGGAAGAGACAGAAGCAGAATAAAACCTCAATACGAAAAAAAAGTAGATAATAGATGATACCATTAATATAAAACTTTCAACATGAAGAACAAGATAAAATATGGGTTGTGTATACAGATAGATATTTGAAAAGTATAAAGGAAATTCAGGATACTGATGAGGGTGGAGGGAAAGTGATCACACTATGTTTCTAAGTGTTTTTTAAAATTTTTTTAAATGTTTCATTTATTTCTATTTCTGAGAGAGAGAGAGAGACAGCGTGAGCAGGGGAGGGTCAGAGAGAGTGGGAGACACAGAATGTGAAACAGGCTCCAGGCTCTGAGCTGTCAGCACAGAGCCTGACGCGGGGCTCGAACCCACAAACTGTGAGATCATGACCAAACTGAAGTTGGGTGCCTAACCGACTGAGACACCGAGGTGCCCCTCTAAGTGTTTTTTAAATTGGAATATGGGTAATAATTTGCAATGAATTAAACTTATTGTTAAAAGCCATAAAGTTCAAAAGACAAAAAAAAAAAGCCCCAATATGTAGTGCTTTCTAATATCTGTGGTGTAAACACTGCCACCATGTTTGATTTTAGATACCAATGTGACATCACTGAATGCAGAGGTAATAAGAGATATACAACAGCATATAAAGCATAGTATCTTCACCATACAGATAACAATAGACGTAAATAACTTCAAGAGCATAGAATGCAGTAAAATAATTAGGAATTAATGAATTTTAAGTATATATTACCTATGTTTTAAACTTATTTAAGTTTATGTAATTTAGTTTTTAATAATGGCTATGTCTAAAAACTGGCTTGCATAGGTACCTGGGTGGCTCAGTCAGTTAAGGGTCCAATTCTTAGTTTCCGCTCAGGTCATGATCTCACGAATTGTGAAATCGAGCCCCACATTGGGCTCTGTGCTGACAGTGTGGAACCTGCTTGAGATTCTCTCTCTCCTTCTCTCTCTTTCTCTCTGCCCCTCCTGTTCTCTCTCAAAATAAATAAATAAACTTAAAAAAAAAACTGGCTTACAAAATTCCTGAAAATTTAACAATCAGTTCTCACAAGCCAGTGAAAGCTACGTCCAGCATACCACCACACAAGTATGAATCCAAAGTAGTTACTTCTGAGTGACATTGGTGAAAATGTGAAGAACCTCTGAAAATCCTTCTTCATAAAAGCAATGAGACTACTGGCAAAAGTGTAAAAATAAACTTACTCTGTTCTATGGAAGTTAACAAGGTCTCCAAAAATTCAGGATGTATTTATTTTAAAAAACACAGTTGAAAAGTGAGCTTTGTGCAATTTTAACCTGCCCTGTTCCAGGCTACTCCTTCCCTAGTTCTGGGGTAGCCTTAAGAAACAACAACTCACAATCACAGGGAAAAACTACCAGCCTGGAAGTCACGCAAGATGGAATCATCTAATAAAACTCCTTCAAATCTCCTCTCCTAAAGAACTGTCATTCTTTGACCTGTCTGATGGTTCTCTGGAAAACCCAACCCATAGGCTGTCTTTCTTTGATCTGACTTGGAGTTTGCCAGTATAAACTCTTCCTCCCAAAGAAGTTTGTCCAAAATTGCCAGAGACAAATGTTTTACAATGCAGCTGCCCGATGCATTAGATCGCAGGGCAAACAAAAGGTTAACCAAAAAAAAACTCGAAAGGGAAAACTGGGAAATGAGATCTCCACAGAGGGCTTTGAAAAGCTCTGATATGGGGCACCTGGGTGGCTCAGTCTGTTGAGCGTCTGACTTCAGCTCAGGTCATGATCTCACGGTTCGTGGGTTCGAGCCCAATATTGGGCTCTGTGCTGACAGCCAGCTCAGAGCCTGGAGCCTGCTTCAGATTCTGTGTCTACCTCTCTCTCTGACCCTCCCCTGCTCACGCTCTCTCTCTCTCTCTCTCAAAAATAAATAAAACATTAAAAAAAGAAAAGCTCTGATACGAACCTTGGTATTTTAATGGTGATACACATGTCCAGAGTTGTGCAAATGCTCAGGAATGACATGGGAAGGCCCTAAGCTCACCATTCTGGCTAACCTTGAGACTCAGCATAAGCAAGAAATAGGCAGAATTTTAAACTGCCTGGCTGAGTGTTCACTACACACTGAAACTGCAAACAGAGCCCCTCAACAAACCTCTGTCCAATCATTATCTAAGGAAACTATATTCAAAGAAATAAGGAAAGTATAAGGACAATACTTAAAAAAATAGAGAATATCAATAAAGAGAACTTATTTTTTAAGGACAAAAGAGAAATGCTGGAGTTGAAAAATATAATAACTGGAGTTAAAATTTCACTAAAAAGCCTCAACAGGAGGTAGGAATCAGCAAAAGTAAAAAATACAGTAATTGAGATTATTCAGTATGAGTAAAAGGGAAAAAGAATGAAGAAAACGAACAAAAGCCACAGACACCTGAGGGACTACCATCTAAAATACCAATATACTCATAATGGGTATCAAAGGAGAGGAGAGACGGAATGGGCAGAAAGGATGTTTATTTATTTAGTTTTAGCATTTATTTATTTATTTTGGGGACGCAGAGAGAGACAGAGTGTGAGCGAGGGAGGTACAGAGAGAGAGAGGGAGACACAGAATCTGAAGCAGGCTCCAGGTTCCGAGGCATTAGCACAGAGCCTGATGCGGGGCTCGAACTCACAGACTGTGAGATCATGACCGGAGCCAAAGTTGGACACTCAACCGACTGAGCCACCCAGGCGTCCCCAGAAAGGATATTTAAAGAATGACTGAAAATCCCCCCCAATTGGGCAAAACAACAATGCACATATCCAAAAAGCTCAATATATTCCATGTAAGATAAATTCAAAGTGATCCACATGTAGACACATCACAGTGAAACTGTCAAAAACAAAAGACAAGGAATTTTGAAAGCAGCAAGAGAGAGAAATGACCTGTCAAGTTCAAGGAAGAACTTTAACAGTGGGTTTCCCATTAGTAAACAATGAAGCCAAAGAAGCGGGATGACCTATTCAAAGGGCTAAGAGAAAAAGACTTAAAAAAATTTTTTTAATGTTTATTTTTGAGAGAGAGAATCAAAGCATGAATGGGAGAGGGCCAGAGAGAGAGGAGACACAGAATCCCAGCAGGCTCAAGTCAGCATAGAGCCCGATGCAGGGCTCAAACCCATGAAACGTGAGATCATGACCTGAGCCGAAGTCGGATGCTTAACTGACGCCACCCAGGCACCCCAAGAAAAAGACCTTTAATCAAGAAAAACGTATCAAGCAAAATTATCCTTCAAAACTGAAGGATCAACTTCCAGCATTACAGCATGACCTCCATAACCTGCTCCAAAATGAAAATTATTAAAGGAAACAAAAACTAAAAACAAAACAAAAAAATCCCCCCATACAAAAACAAAAAACAAATTTTAACTAACCCCCCAACCCCAAATTGGAAAAAAAGCCACTCAAAGCATTTGGAAATGATTCGAAGAGCAAACAGCAAATGAAGAAACATCTCCTGAGGTGCCTGAGTGGCTTAGTCAGTTAAGCGTCTGACGTTGGCTCAGGTCATGATCTCGCAGTTTGTGGGTTCAAGTCCCACACTGAGCTCTTTACTGTTAGCATGGAGCCTGCTTGGAATCCTGTCTCCCTTTCTCTCTCTGCTCCTCCCCCACTCGCTTGCTCTCTAAATAAATAAATAAACTTAAAAAAAAAAAGAAAACATCTCTTCAGGAAATTTTATAAATATTTGGTAGGCAAGGTGAGTATCTGTGGTTTTTCACGAAGATTGCTGCCTGCTTCCCCACCCCCAGCCAGTGAGGTAGAGACTCCACTGGATGGCTGCAGCCTAGAACACAGAACTGTTCCCCTTTCAGCTACCAGCTGGAAGGCCTTATTCTGGGGAGAAACAGGACTCAAGTGTTTCTCATCCTGCTCTCGGCTGACTTTTGCTGAGACTAAGTCCTAAGTGAATGTGGTCAAGAGGTAGGGGCTCCCTTCTTTCCCCCAAACTCTACCGTGGGAGATTCTACCTGGGTACAGCACAATGAGAATCCTGGAGGAAGTACAATACAAGGAAAATTCAAGTTCAAACCACAATGAGATAATGTTTCACATCCGCCCAGATTATACAATCAAAACAAAACAAAACAAAACAAAACAGTACTATGTGTCAGCGAGGAGAAATTTAGAAAAATTGGAACCTTCATAATTCCTAAAATCTTTGTAAAATAATTTGGCAGTTCTCAAAGGATTGAACATAGAATTGTCACATGACCCAGCATTTCCAATCCTAGGTATATATCTAAGAATTCAATGCTTCTGTTCACATGAAAAAACTAGAATAAGCACATCTATAGCAATAGAAAGTAGATTAGGGGCTCCTGGCTGGCTTAGTCGGTAGAGCATGTGACTCTTCATCTTGGGGTTGTGAGTTTAAGCCCCAGGTTGAGTGCAGAAATTACTTAAAAAAAAAAAAAAAAACCTTAAAAAAAGTAGATTAGTAGTGGTAGGAGTTGAGGGGGAAGGAAGAAAGAGGAGTGACTGCTAATGGTTATGAGGTTTTCTTTTGGGGTGGTGAGTATATTCTGGAAGTAGTAGTGGTAAAGTACTGCACAAGCTTATGGCAATAAAAAGTCCATTGAACCACATAATTCAAAAGGGTGAGTTAATGGAACCTGCATTATATCTCTTGGTGGGGAAGTGAGAGGAGGAGGGAGAAGGCAAGGGAGAGGGAAAGGAAGAGGGAGGAGGAAAGGGGAGGGAGGAATAGTTATTTTTCACCTGGACATTATGGCTTAGGAGGTCATCACTTGGTCAGCCTCATGCAGTGTCAACCATACACTAATAGCTTACCTCGGTTCCTGTTTCTCTCCAATCCCACGCCCGACTTCCCCCTGGCCACACTTTGCAGTCCTTATAGGTTTTAGTAGAGCCTTGTACTTTCATTTGCCCCCATGATAGGGAAGCAATTTCAGGGGAGGACATAAGGAACTTAACTGAACTCTGAAATTAAAAGAAAAATATGTTAAGTAAGTTATGAAGACTGAAACAACTCCAAAATGCAGGAGCTATTCTATATACTATTTTAAAATATAATATTATATACAAAATACAGTAAACCCTGGTCCCCTGTGAGTTAACTTTGTCATTTATGTGGTTGTCACTTCTCTATAGAGGTCTAAAAAGTAAATGTTATTCTTGGGATCCTGAATCATTTAACCATGGAAACTAGATACTACATTACTTCTCTGGGTCTGGGTGGATTTCTTGATATTTTTTGAGAGATAAAATTAAAAGGAGATTTACTTCAGCATGATGGAGTAAGGAGGTTGACACATCCTTTCCCCCAAAAAGTGAGTATAAAGCTGTACAGATCTTTCAAAATAATAGCTTGGCACTCTAGAAATAATAATAAAGGCATACTACAAGCTTACTTATGAAAGCCACTGAATTTTGGAGATCAGTAGCATGGCTTGTTGTTCCTGCCTGGGATGGCTGTCATGTCCCCACATCAGTTCTACTGGCACAGCGGTTCCACGTGGTTGAGGTAGAACATGAAAACCAACAACAGTCTTGCTGTTTTGGCCAGAGGAGGCTTGATGGACTTAGACCACCAGAAGTTAAATTGGGGATCTCGGTGGCAAGCAGGCAAATATGGATGGCAGGCGGCTCTGCTTCCTTGATGTTGTGATGGTTTGGGGCAGGCAATGGATTCACAGAGTGGGCAGAATTTAACAGGAATTTCTCAGAGCTGACACAGCTATAGGGGGCTTGATGAGCTCTCCACCTATGCGACATGGACCAACTGAGTATGCGTATCAAAGACAAACTGAGTAGGCCTAACTCATGCAAACATTTGGGCCAGTGGAACCAACAGCACATGCAAAATAGAGAAGCAAGAAAGCTCAAGAGGACTTAGAATGATGTAAAAGCCAGGCAAGGCACGAAAACAATGCTGAATGTACTCCCTAGTGCACACACTGACCCACCAGTAGAGTGAAAGTCTTACTGGTTTGAGGTCTTTCTTTGACTGAATACTAAGCTATGCAGAAACAGAGGAGACCCCTAGGAAACCAAGCTTAAAAATAAAAACAAGAAGAGAAATGAAAGGAATGCCTGGCTGGTTCAACTGGAAGAGCATGTGATTTTTGATCTTGAGATCATGAGTTCAAGCCCCATGTTGCATGTAGAGATTACTAAAAAAAAAAAAGAAATACACTAAAAAAAAAATGAATAGAGGCGTGTGGGTGGCTAAGTCAGTTAAGTGTCTGACTCTTGGTTTCCACTCAGGTCATGATCTCATGGTCCACGAGTTCAAGCCCCGCATCGGGCACGGAGCCTGCTTGGGACCTTCTCTCTCCCTCTCGCTCTCAAAATAAATAAATCAACTAAAAAATAAAATGAATAAAATTAAAAACAGATTTCAGTGGCCACACATTGAATGAGAGACAGAATTTACAGATTTAGTCTCAGCAAGTGACTAAGAACAAACTAAGAACAATAATGGGCAGGGGGAACATCAGAATCCGGGCTTCGTACATTATATTATCTAAAATATTCAGTTTTGGAGCTCCTGGGTGGCTCAGTCAGTTGGGCATCTGACTTCAGTTCAGGCCAGGATCTCATGGTTTGTGGGTCTGAGCCCCGCGTTGGACTCTGTGCTGATAGCTCAGAGCCTGGAGCCTGCTTAGGATTCTGTGTCTCCCTCTCTCTCTATCTCTTCCCCACTCACACTGTCTCTCTCTCTCTCTCTCAAAAATAAACATTAAAAAATTTTTAAAAATATTCAGTTTTACACAAAAAATTACAAGACATGCAAAGAAACAAAAAATGTGACCCACACATGAAATGAAACTGTACCTGAGTGTTCTCGTGTTTGATTTAGCCAAGATTTCAAAGAAATTATTATAAATAAATTTAAATAACTAAAGAAACCATATCTACAGAATTAAACAAAATTATGACAATAACTCAATCAATACAGAATCACAATAAGGACTTTTTTTTTTAAATGTTTTTTATTTTTTTCTAGGAGAGAGAGAGAGAGAGAGAGACAGTGTGAGCAGGGGAGGGTNAATTAAGAATTTAAAAAAATAATAATAATAAAAAATAAAAAGAATTAAGCAGAAATTCTAGTATTTACAAATAAAATAACTAAAAAAGAAAAAGATTGTAACAGCGTTCTACAGAGAAACAGAACCAGTAGATTATGCATATTACGACACTTATTTCAAGGAAGTGTCTCATGCAGTTGTGAGGGGTTGGCCCGTCCAAAATGTGTAGGCAGGTTGGCAGGCTGCTAACTCTTGGGAAGAAGTTGTCATTGCATTAACAATGTATTATTTCTTCTTCCTCAAGGAAACCTCAGTTTTGCTTTTAAGGCCTTTTAACTGATTGGATGAGACCTACAAATATTGAGGACAATTTCCTTTATTTAAAAGTCAACTGAATGAGCACTGAGTGTTATGTGGAAACTAATGTGACAATAAACTATTAGAAAAAAAAAAAGTTGAATTCCATTTAATCTCAAAAAAAAAAAATAAAAGTCAACTGACTGTAGATATTAACTGCATCTATTAAACACCATCACAGCAACACTTAGGCCAGGATTTGATTGAATAACTGGGTACTATAGTCTAGCCAAGTGGACATATAAAACTAACCATCACAGTCCACTCCTTGTCAATCTGGCACCTATATACATGTTCTTAAATCATATTTAATCTCCAAATAAGCACAGTAACAAAGTGATACTTATGCCTAACATAACTACTAATTCACTTTTGCAGCTTCAAATACTGAATATCTATTTTTAAAATCTATAGCAAAGTGCATAAACATACTGTTTTAGATGCTGTGGGGGGAAGATACATATTTGTAACACGTAATTCCTGTTCTTAGGAACTAATATTACTCTAGAGAGAACACATCTACAAATAACTATAACTTTTAAGGTAATTTAAGAATATGAAGTAACTTTTGAAAATTGGTATAAGAGAAGTATAATGGATTGTTATGAATGTAGAAAAAGACTTCTGTGTTTGTTGGCTAGAGCTTCCATAACAAAGTACCACAGACTGAGTGGCTTAAAAAACAGAAATTTATTTTCTCAGTCTAGAGGTTGGAAGTCCAAGATCAAGGTGCCAAGAGGTTGATTTCTGGAGACACCTCTCTTCTGGCTTACAGATGGATTTCTCCTTTCTTTGTCTTCACATGGGCTTTTCTTCATGCTTTAGAACTCTTGGTGTCTTTCTTGGTCTTTTTTGGGGGGGTGAGGTGAGTTTCAAATTCCTAATTCAATCTTGTTACTAGTTATAATTCCATTCAGATTTTCTACTGTTTTTTGAGGTTCAATAGTTTGTGTTGTTCTATTAATTTCACTTAGATTATCTAATTTGCCAACAGTTANTCTCCCTCCTAGAAATAAAAAATAAATAAATAAATAAATAAATAAAACTTTTAAAAAAATTAAAAAAAAATAAATTACTGTAGTTATGTCTCCTTGTTCATTTGAGATTTTAGTTACTTGACTTTTCTGTTTTCATCTTCGCCAGTTTAGCTAAAGATCTGTCAATTTTGTAGTCATTTTCAAAGAATCAATTTTTGGACTTGTTGCTTTTCTCTATTTTTCTATTCTCTATTTCATTAAGATCTATGCTAATCTTTATTATTGCCTTCCTTCTATTTATTTTGTGTTTAGTTTGCTGTTTTCCAGTTTTATAAAGATGGAAAGTTAGGTTGCTGATTTGAAATAATCTTTAAAAATTTTTTTAATGTTTATTTTTTTGAGAGGAGAGAGCATGAGCAGCGGAAGGGCAGAGAGAGAGAGGGAGAGACGCAGAATCTGAAGCAGGCTCCAGGCTCTGAGCTGTCAGCACAGAGCTCGACACAGGGCTCAAATGCAAAACCTCAAGATCATGACCTGACCTAAAGTTGGAGGCTTAACTGAGCCACCCAGGTGCCCGTGAAATCATCTTTTTAAATACAGGCATTTACATACAGCATATTTCTCTTTGAGTAGTGTTTTAGGTGTATCCCCTAAGGTTTGGTTTTTTGTTTTCATTTTTATTTATCTCAAATTATTTTCTAATTTTATGATTTCTTCTTTGAAAAATTGGTTATTTGGGTGTGTGTCACTTAACATCCATATATTAATTAATTTTCCAAATTTTCTTGTTTTTGATTCTGGGTAAATTCCATGTTTGGAGAACATGTTTGGCATAATTTCAACATGTTTAAATTTGCTGAGAGTTTTTTTATGCCCTAGCACATGGTTTATCTTGGAGAATTTTCCATGTGTACTTGAGAAAAATGTGTGTTCAGCTATTGTTGTGCAGTGTCCATAGATGTTTGTTATGTCTAGTTGTTTTGTTGTGTTTTTCAAGTGTATTTCTTTGTTGACATTCTTTTCAGTTGTCCTAGGTGACCATTATTGAAAGTGGCACCTGAGTGGCTCAGTGGGTTAAGTGTCTGACTTCAACTTAGGTCATAATCTTGTGGTTCGTGAGTTCGAGCCCCATGTTGGGCTCTGTGCTGACAGCTCAGGGCCTGGAGCCTGTTTCACATTGTATCTCCCCCTCTCTCTTCCCCTCCCCAACTCATGTTCTGTTTGTCTCTCTCTCTCAAAAATAAACTTTTAAAAGTTAATAAATAAAAAAAAGAAAGTGGAGTATTGAAGTTTCCAAGTAGTATTGTTGAATTCTCTACTTCTCCTTTCAATTCTGCATCTTGTATATTAGGGCTCTTGATGTATTGACTCCTGGTGGTTTTGATAAACCTCTAGCTTTAGGAAGGAGGCACTGGCCTAGGCTAATGCATTCAGTACATTCTACTTTCACTTTCTACACTGGTCACACTGGCTCATGGTTGAATACAAGAGCTGAGATGGGACCAATCAGTGTAAGTTTGGGGACTTTTTGGGGAGATTCTGAGATACTGAGGCTAGGATGTATAGAATATAGAAAAGTACCTTGAAACTGCTAGTACTCTGAAGGAAATCAGTCTGATAATTCAGCCCATGAGTGGGAAGACAACACAGAGAGAAGTAATGAGAAACAAATTTACAACCTGATTAGACCATACCTCAAGCATGAGCTGGCCTTTTCAATTGTGTAAGATAATAAATTTCCTTTATGTTTAAGCCTGTTTGTCTTTTACTTGCATATTAAAGTATTTTGACACAATTTATTTTAATGATTCACCAGATATCCGAATATCATCTTAATAGTACTAAAGAAATACTTCTGCAACCTAGTACTTGTAAAATATTTTTTTAAATTTATTGAGACTGAGAGAAACAGAGCATGAGTGGGGGAGGGGTAAAGAGAGAGGGAGACACAGAATCTAAAACAGGCTCCAGGCTCTGAGCTGTCAGCAGAGAGCCCGACGCAGGGCTCAAACCCACGAACCGTGAGATCATGACCTGAGCTGAAGTCGGCCGCTTAACCGACTGAGCCACTCAGGCGCCACAGTACTTGGAAAACTGATGTGTCTGACATATCATACAATTTTACTGAATGAAAAATATACAATAGCTACTGGATTCATGCTTAGATGTCATCTAGGAGTGTGATATTAAAGCAGAAATTTTACTAAATATCTGTTTCCTTGGTCATAATCAAATGATAAAGATCCCATTTGTTCATTCATTCATTTTCCTCCACATGTAAAGCTAAGGGAATATATTTCAACCTCTTTGTCTAAACCACAGCAACAAATACATTTTGTGTCATAACACACACATCTTCATAAATATTTCTTGCAAACATACATATTTCATAAATATTTCTTGCAATGTACTTATCAGACTTATCCTTACTATAGGTGATATATTATTTTCTGTTCTACTTTTATTAGCAGTGTTCTATTTTTTTTTCATTTTTAATGTAATTCTGGTCTTGATCCACCACATTGATTTTGAAACCAACTAATGGGTCATGACCTATAGTTTAAAAAATAGTGCTATAGGCTAGAGCCATATTCAAAATAAATAATGAGGGCAGCATGTGCACTGCCTACATCAAGATGGGAGTGGAGTGCTGGAATAGGGTTTGCTGTGTCTGTACTGAATGTACAGTTGCTAGGAGCTGTTGGAAAGAAAATGGGGTACCAGTGTGTCAGGGGTTACTTAGGAGGCTCAGGGCAGGGGCTCTTCTGCAATTACCATGTAAGTATAGTATCTTAATATTTTAAACGACTGAGCCACCCAGGTGCCCTAAAGTATCTTAATATCTTTTTTTTTTTTACAAATAGTTTATTGTCAAATTGGTTTCTTTTTTTTTTATTTTTACATTTTTTTTTATATTTTTATTTATTTCTAGGAGAGAGACAGTGTGAACAGGGGAGGGCCAGAGAGAGAGGGAGACACAGACTCTGAAATAGGCTCCAGGCTCTGAGCTGGCAGTCAGCACAGAGCCCGACGCGGGGCCCGAACCCGCGAACCACGAGATCATGACCTAAGCGAAAGTCGGACGCTTAACTGACTAAGCCACCCAGGCGCCCCAAATTGGTTTCCATATAACACCCAGTGCTCATCCCCACAAGTGCCCTCCTCCATGCCCATCTCCTCCCTCCCCCCCGCATCCATCAGTCCTCAGTTTGTTTCTCAGTATTCAAGAGCCTCTCATGGTTTGCCTCTCCCCCTTTCCCCCACCATAGTATCTTAATATCTTAACAGCCAATCCAGCCTTAGTAGTCAATAGCAGTCAATATTAGTCTTTGCTGTACAAGATACCAAACTGCATAATGTGATCCCTGCCCTCGATTGTCTAATACTAAAGTTAAAATATGTAGACACATAGCAACAATATGAGGTATAATACATTGGAATATCCGCAGTTCTACACACTTTTTTTTTTTTAAGTAAAAATCTTCATCACATCAGAGAAACTAGACTCACCCATGCTATTAAGAGAAAAGATTGATGAATAACTCTTAAGGAAACAATGGTAAGGGACAGCTTGGATGCTCAGTTGAGCACCTGACTCTTGCTTTCAACTCAGGTCATGATCCCAGGCTCGTGGGACTAAGCCCCATGACTGGCTCCACGCTGAGCCTGTTTAGGACTCTCTCTCCCACCCCACCTCTTTCTCTCTCTCTCTCTCTCTCTCTCAATCTCTCCCTCTGCGTCCCTCCCCCACTTCTGCTAGCTTGTTCTCTCTTTCTCTCTAAAGAAAAAAAATATCAGAAGACATTTCTTTTTTTTTTAATATTTTTATTTCTAGGAGAGAGAGAGACAGTGTGAGCAGGGGAGGGTCAGAGAGAGAAGGAGATACAGACTCTGAAACAGGCTCCAGGCTCTGAGCTGGCAGTCAGCACAGGGCCTGACGCGGGGCTCGAACCCGCGAACCACGAGATCATGACCTAAGCCAAAGTCGGACGCTTA
>NW_027530529.1:875119-903041 GCF_008692635.1 Crocuta crocuta | reverse complement strand
ACTGAAACAGGCTCCAGGCTCTGAGCTGGCAGTCAGCACAGAGCCCGACGCGGGGCCCGAACCCGCGAACCACGAGATCATGACCTAAGCGAAAGTCGGACGCTTAACTGACTAAGCCACCCAGGCGCCCCAAATTGGTTTCCATATAACACCCAGTGCTCATCCCCACAAGTGCCCTCCTCCATGCCCATCTCCTCCCTCCCCCCCGCATCCATCAGTCCTCAGTTTGTTTCTCAGTATTCAAGAGCCTCTCATGGTTTGCCTCTCTCCCTTTCCCCCACCATAGTATCTTAATATCTTAACAGCCAATCCAGCCTTAGTAGTCAATAGCAGTCAATATTAGTCTTTGCTGTACAAGATACCAAACTGCATAATGTGATCCCTGCCCTCGATTGTCTAATACTAAAGTTAAAATATGTAGACACATAGCAACAATATGAGGTATAATACATTGGAATATCCGCAGTTCTACACACTTTTTTTTTTTTAAGTAAAAATCTTCATCACATCAGAGAAACTAGACTCACCCATGCTATTAAGAGAAAAGATTGATGAATAACTCTTAAGGAAACAATGGTAAGGGACAGCTTGGATGCTCAGTTGAGCACCTGACTCTTGCTTTCAACTCAGGTCATGATCCCAGGCTCGTGGGACTAAGCCCCATGACTGGCTCCACGCTGAGCCTGTTTAGGACTCTCTCTCCCACCCCACCTCTTTCTCTCTCTCTCTCTCTCTCTCTCAATCTCTCCCTCTGCGTCCCTCCCCCACTTCTGCTAGCTTGTTCTCTCTTTCTCTCTAAAGAAAAAAAATATCAGAAGACATTTCTTTTTTTTTTAATATTTTTATTTCTAGGAGAGAGAGAGACAGTGTGAGCAGGGGAGGGTCAGAGAGAGAAGGAGATACAGACTCTGAAACAGGCTCCAGGCTCTGAGCTGGCAGTCAGCACAGGGCCTGACGCGGGGCTCGAACCCGCGAACCACGAGATCATGACCTAAGCCAAAGTCGGACGCTTAACCGACTAAGCCACCCAGGTGCCCCTATCATAAGACATTTCTAAAAGTGCTTTCTTCAATGAGTAGAATTCTGCTACAACACAGAATTCGATTACCATTAGGAAAAAAAATGGCTGGTTTAAATCTTGTTTAAATTACAACTTCTCTTTCTTTTTGTATACTTTCTAATTAAACTATCTTCAAGAACATAGATTCCTATTTGTTGACACTTAATAGCTTTTTCTCTACATATACCATATATACACAAACTTATAGATGTATTCCCTTTTTAAAAAGTAAACTTTATTTAAAATTTTTTTAATATTTATTTATTTTTGAGAGAGACACAGAGTGCAAGCACGGGAGGGGCAGAGAGTGAGAGACACGCAGAATCTGGAGCAGGCTCCAGGCTCTGAGCTATCAGTACAGAGTCTGACACGGGGCTTGAACCTACAAACTGTAAGATCATGACCTGAGCTGAAGTTGGAATGCTTAACCAACTGAGCCACCTAGGTGCCCCTAAAAAGTAAACTTTAAATAAACCTAAGTAAATTTGCTTATGACTGATTAGGAATTCTCCTAACTGACTCCACAACTAAACCCAATTCACCTCAATATACAGTTATCAGGCTTACAATATCTATTTAAAAATATGTGTCACAAATGCAAAGATAATTGCATTCTGTTGTGGAGACAGAAATATGTATTAATTATTCTGTTATAAGGCAGACTTATAATACAATTTGGGATAATAGAGGGAAAAGCCATAAAATTTAAAAATGGAAGCATAATTACATTCCGTTAAGTGCACGGATACTGTTTAGAATTCAAGGAGTTTTGACAATTTAAAAACTTGCCAATCAAGATACAGAAATCGATGGGGCGCCTGGGTGGCTTAGTCGGTTAAGCGTCCGACTTTCGCTTAGGTCATGATCTTGCGGTTCGTGGGTTCGAGCCCCACGTCAGGCTCTGTGCTGACTGTCAGATCAGAGCCTGGAGCCAGTTTCAGTATGTGACTCCCTCTCTCTCTGACCCTCCCCTGCTCACGCTGTCTCTCTCTCTCTCTCTCCTAGAAATAAATAAAACGTTAAAAAAAAAAAAGATACAGAAATCGAGTTGCCTTGTATACCTTTCTAGCCAATCCCTTTTGAAGCTCAAAAGAAACCAGTATTTTGTTTCTATTTCCCTAGATTAGTTAGACCGTCATATTGCTGGATTTGCACAGTACCTATTCTTTTGTGTCTGTTTCCTTCCACTCAACAGGCTTTGAGATTCACTCATGTTGTAGTACCAAGTATATATTTGTGTGAATAGTCTGTTGTAAGAATCTATCACAATTTATTCATCCATTCTTCTGTTAATGAACATTAGGGTTGTTTCTTACTTTCTGGTATTTTGAATAAACTAGACATTAATTCTGAATGAAAAAAAAGTTTTTCCTCCTAACAGGATGTGAAATATGAACCATCTTAAGAAATTTCTTATTCATAAACAAAGTTAGACTGAGTGTAGGTAATTTAAGCCTTGTTTGAAGGCTTCGTCACTGCAGTGGCAATAAATTAATCACAGATTTTTTTTTTTTTTAAAGCTACTCTACCTTTACATTCTAGTCTGATGCATATAACTCAGTTACTTAACTACATACATTGGGATTAGACACTTGCAACCTACAATTTCTCTTGGTCCAAAAAGGCAAAAAGAGATGGTGGTATTATGGGGGTTTGTTATTTATTTTCTTTTCAAGAACAGACTTAGTGAAGGTATGATCTAAATCTTGTAGTAAAACATTTCTTATCTTTTGGGTGTATATAACTCTCTGATGTCCAAGGACTTTGTTCCCATGCCAATCTGGATTAGAAAAGGCAGAAACTCTAACCTTATTTATCAGTCCCTTTTTGAAGACAGTGTAAACACCGAGAAAAGAAAACTAGTACAAGGCTTTCTTTTAGCATGTCATTTTACAACCCATGGAAGAGCAGGAGGTGAGGTGCTGGAAAACCTGAAAGTGAAGACACAGAAAGGCAGGGGTGGGGTTAAGGGTTACAAAACAATATAATTAAAACTTTATTTGGTTTGAAAGTTATTTCTGTCAGAGTTCCTTTGCAAGTTCCTTTCTCTGCCTTACAAAGATAATAATTTTATTTAATATTGTGTATCTGCCCTTTATTTAAGGTCGATTTAGTAATGACCTTACCAAATTTTTGTCTCTTCCTGCAAAACTGTTGTCAAAGATGTGTTCTGGGTCAGATTTTTCTTAAAATGGTGTCTTTAGATCTCCAGGTCTAGAGATACATATTTGGCAGTTGGAAAGTTCTACCAATATATTTGAATTTCAATTTGTGTTTAAGCAGTATTACTTAAAAAAAGTATTTTACTATACATTAAATGAAACCTTCTCTATATACCATAGACAAGTTTCCTAAAATAAGACTTTACTTTCTTGTTTTTTATTTTTTTATTATGGCAAAATATACATAAAATAAAATTTACCCCTTTTTTATTTTTAAATGTTTTATTTATTTCTAGGAGAGAGAGAGAGACAGCGTGAGCAGGGGAGGGTCAGAGAGAGAGGGAGTCACAGACTGAAACAGGCTCCAGGCTCTGAGCTGGTAGTCAACACAGAGCCCGACGCGGGGCTCGAACCCACGAACCGCAAGATCATGACCTAAGCGAAGGTCGGACGCTTAACCGACTAAGCCACCCAGGCGCCACTAAAATTTACCCCTTTAACTGTTTTTTTTCTTTAAGTAGGCTTCATGCCCAGCGTGGAGTCCAACTTGGGGCCTGAACTCACGCCCTGAGATCATGACTGAGCTGAGATAAAGAGTCAGCTGATGTTTCAAAGGGACACATGCACCCCAATGTTTATAGCAGCACTATCGACAATAGCCAAAGTATGGAAAGAGCCCAAATGTCCATCAATGGATGAATGGATAAAGTAGATGTGGTGTATATATACATATACACAATGGAGTATTACTCAGCAATCAAAAAGAATAAAATCTTGCCATTTGCAACTATGTGGATGGAACTCGAGGGTATTATGCTAAGCAAAATAAATCAGTCAGAGAAAGACAAATATCTTATGACTTCACTCATATGAGGACTTTAAGACACAGAACAGATGAACATAAGGGGAGGGAAGCAAAAATAATATAAAAACAGGGAGGGGGACAAAAACATAAGAGACCCTTAAATATGGAGAACAAACAAAGGGTTGCTGGAGGNGCAAGATCATGACCTAAGCGAAGGTCGGACGCTTAACCGACTAAGCCACCCAGGCGCCACTAAAATTTACCCCTTTAACTGTTTTTTTTCTTTAAGTAGGCTTCATGCCCAGCGTGGAGTCCAACTTGGGGCCTGAACTCACGCCCTGAGATCATGACTGAGCTGAGATAAAGAGTCAGCTGATGTTTCAAAGGGACACATGCACCCCAATGTTTATAGCAGCACTATCGACAATAGCCAAAGTATGGAAAGAGCCCAAATGTCCATCAATGGATGAATGGATAAAGTAGATGTGGTGTATATATACATATACACAATGGAGTATTACTCAGCAATCAAAAAGAATAAAATCTTGCCATTTGCAACTATGTGGATGGAACTCGAGGGTATTATGCTAAGCAAAATAAATCAGTCAGAGAAAGACAAATATCTTATGACTTCACTCATATGAGGACTTTAAGACACAGAACAGATGAACATAAGGGGAGGGAAGCAAAAATAATATAAAAACAGGGAGGGGGACAAAAACATAAGAGACCCTTAAATATGGAGAACAAACAAAGGGTTGCTGGAGGGGTTGTGGGAGGGGGGATGGGCTAAAAGGGTGAGGGGCATTAAGGAATCTATTCCTGAAGTCTTTGTTGCACTATATGCTAACTAACTAGGATGTAATTTTTAAAAAATAAGTTAAATAAAAATTTAAAAAAACCCAAGGTAGATTAAAGAAAATGACCTAAAAGTGAGTCATTTTTCTCAAATAAACTGAAATACTATTATCTTAATTCTCAATTCATTTCTGAATATAGAAAGTTATTGGATATTCAAAAGATAAGACTAATGATATTCCACTCTGTCTTGATGGCTATAAAGTAATTCCAAATTTGGCTGCATATTATCACAAACTAAAATAAAATATACTTATAGTAGACCTGATGCACTTTATGTGTGGGCATGAGAGAGAGAGAGAGAGGCATGTAACATCTCTCTCTGTCTTTGGGAAAATAGCCCTCATTCACATCATTTGTTGAGATAGGTTGACTTCCATTAGAGATGTCTAATCAGAGTTCTCCCTGGTATTTCCCCAGAGCCTTAGGAAAAATATTTACTTTCTCCAGAATGAAGCTATGAGGGTCTTGTGAGGACGAAGCTTCTGCTGGCCATTTTCCAGCCTCACAGAAATCTTTATGAAAATGAAGCCAATACAGAGACAGAGAGAGAGATAGAATTCAACCCTGTCAGTAATGTTTAAGTACCTGTAATGAGGTCATACATGAAATTCTAAATTTTTTTGTACACTTATTAGTGTCATTAACAAATTCTTTAGGAATAAAAAGAGTCATTTGATGGAGGTGCCCGTAGTTCAGTAGGTTGAGCCTCTGGCTCTTTATTTTGGCTCAGGCCATGATCTTGTTCATGGGATCTAGCCCTGTGTCTAGCTCTGGGTTCTCAGTGTGGAAACTGCTTGAGATCCTCTCTCCTTCTGTCTGCCCCTCCACCACAAACACTCCCCCCCCATAAATAAACTAAAAAAAAAAAAAGTAAAAAGGGGTGTCTGGATAGCTCAGTCAGTTGAACAACTGACACTGGGTTTCAGCTCAGGTCATGATCTCATGGTTGGTGAATGTGAGCTCTGTATTAGGCTCCACACTGACAGTACACAGTATGCTTGGGATTCTCCTCCCCTCACCCCGCCCCCCCGTTTGTGCACGCTCTCTCTCTCTCAAAGTAAATAAACTTAAAAAATCTTTAAATTAAAAAAAATGAAAAAAAAGTTAGCTGAGATCAAGTCAGATGTTCAATGGACTGAGCTACTACCCAGGCACCCCTGTTTTCAACTATTTTTAAGTGTATACTTCAGTGGCATGAAGTATAGTCACACTGTTGTGTTGCCTTTAATTTTTCACAGCAGTATTTCTTAAAACGTAATGTTCAAGAGTATTTGAGAAATTTCAAAAAACATTTTTCCCTTTAAAAAGAGTTTGTGTAGTAGTCAGGATTATGAGTTAGTATTCTAGGTTATAAATTCCACTTACAATCTAGATTTTCTTTTCCCTCAATAAAAATGAATGTTTTTCTTTAGATAATGAGAATGATATAGACCATTGTGCTTTTTCCCTTAGAAACACAGAAATAGTTGTAAGCATTTTCTGTTCCCAATTATGCACCTATACTGTATATCTTTGCCTTCCTTTCATAAATTTTCCTGTTTTACATGGTTTATATTATACCTTGTTTCAAATTCTTTTTAAGAAGATATTATGTAAGTTTTAAATGCATGCTCAAAATTCTGGCTCAAAGTAGTAGACTACCTAAATTATGGCTAAATTCAACTGAAATTTTAGAAATTCCTTTGTTCAATAATAGCAACTAACGTTTTAAAAATAGTTACAACGAATGTGCCAGAGATTGTGCTAATCAACTTACTGCAATACCTAGTAAAATCCTACGATGTAAGTACTATTATTATCCCCACTTTCCAGAGGTTCAAAGAAATGAAGAATCTTCTGTAATGTCCTGAAGCAGTTCTGTTAAGATCCAAGTCTGGCTGACTTCCAAAGCTCAGGCTCCTAACCATAATGCACGTTGCGTTCCAAGCTGCACATTCTACTTTGCAAGACTGAGATTCTTTGTGGGAAAATGATCACTGCTACCCCCAAAGAAGCGGAACCCTGTCTCCTAACAACTTTTTTGCTCTTGCACCAGGTCGCTATCCCGTCCGTTCTCTTAGTGAATCCTGGTCCCCTACAAAGATCCTCATTCCTCAAGAGCCCCTCCCCCTCACACCCTGACAACCACAGCAGGGCCCTGTCCCCTCACACCTTGGTCGGCCTTAAGAGCCTGGTCCCTTCAGCCCCCTGATCTTCTAGCAGGGCCCCAATTCCTCAGCTAGGTGATCCCCGCAGAGCCCCGTTCCCTCAGGCCCTGTTTTCCAGTATAGCTACGATTCTTACACCCTAGCAGACAGCAATAGCCCTCAGCAAAGCTTCGCTGGCACTTACAAAGGTCCCATCCCAATCCCTAATTAAGAGCACTTCTCTACCTTTCCCCTTCCCAACCTTCTGCCAGAATCGTGCTTTTCGATTCTCCTCTTTTTCCGCTTCTTATTCACTCTCTTCAACTTCCCCCACCATCTGATGGCCGGGATTCAGATCCCGGAGACCCCGCAAAACTCACCCAACGTCCTCCCTTCGCAAGAGTTGCGATCCCAAACGGCTCCGCACTTTACCTCTCACCTTGGTTCGTTCAGGCCCTCTCGGCTAAGAGCTCACCCCACTCGCCCCGCCCCGAAAAAGCCTTTCAGCCAGTCGTCGTCAGAAGCCCCTCACCCTCCAAGCCTATTGGCCACCGCTCCTAAAAAGTCCCGCCTCTTCAAGCTTCCAGTCCTTCCAGTCCCCTTCCTTGCCCCGCTTCCCTTGTTTTCATTCCCCCTGTCACACGAGGCTGTGGCAAACCCAAAAGTGGGAGGGGCGAAGTAGAGGGAGGGAAGGGGGGCGGAAAAGGGCGGAAAGTGAAAGGCATAGAGCGCCTCTCTTTCCCTCGTCTGGTTAGGTTCTCGACTGCTCCGAGCAGCCGTTGTATTGTGGGATCGCGGCGCCGTGCCGGAGACGCTCAGATCCGCAGGGGAGCCTACTCGCTAGCGCCTCCTGTTGTCCGGAAAGCTGCCCTGCCATTCCTCGGCACCTAACTCCCTCCACCCCCCCATCGCCTCCTCCTCCATCCTCCAGTTCAAAATGGCGGCGGCGGCAGCAGCGGCGGCCGCGATGGCTCCTCCGGGCTGCCCGGGTTCGTGCCCCAACTTCGCCGTAGTCTGCTCCTTCTTGGAGCGCTACGGGCCGCTGCTCGACCTGCCTGAGTTGCCGTTCCCTGAGCTGGAGCGGGTGCTGCAGGCGCCGCCGCCGGACGTCGGCAGTGGAGAAGGTAAGCGAGGGGCCCGAACGCCCGGCGGGAAGCGGCCCTGGAAAGCTCCTTCTCTCCGCTGTTCACGGATATCCCGGGCCTCCGCGGCTCTGTCCTTCCCCTGGGGCGCAGCTCCGCCCGGCCCGGCCTTTCCGCCCAGCCCCCAGGGTCTTGGGCAGTGGGGAGGCGGGGCAGAGACCCCCTAGGGCCACTGGGCCTGGCGCCGAGCGGAGGTGGGGGCGTCGCGGGCTAGGTGTGGGCTGGGGGCGTGGAGGGGGTCATTGTGCTGGTCGGCGGCCCCTGGCACTGCTCCCCGGCGGCAGGGGCCGGTCCTCCACCCCTTCTCCCCCTGGGTGGCGGGGGAAGGGGAGCGCAGGTTCCGGCCAGCTTTGCGCTTTTCTCCTCCTCCCTTGCCTTGCTCCTTCCCCTCCTCCCACCATCCTCCCGACCATCTCGGGGGAGGCTGGGCTCATCTTCTCGGGGCGCCCCTTTCTCTCCCTCCACCTGGGTGGGCGGGGGCCAGCGGACACTTCTGCTCTCCCTCCCTCTAGTGGGAACTCCCCCGAGAGAGTCGGCTCACGTCTCTCTTCCTTTCCCCTCGAGGGCCGGTTTAACCCCCAAAACTCCTTCCTCGGAGTAGGGAGGTTTGCTCCTCCCCCATGGGAGAGGGTCCTTCTCTATTCTCGCTTTGGAGGTGGAAGTCGTTCAGCTTTTCTCCACTTTGGAGGGGAGAGGGTTAATTTTTCCTCCCCCATAGTTTTCCTCCTCCTCCACCCCACCTCCCCCCCAAATAATAGAAAAGCATCTCCCCACTTTTCTAATCCCTTCCCCCTTCATCTTGGCAGCGGGGCTTAGGGGAAGAAGTCGCCCTCCCATTTGCAGGGTGGGGTGGGGTGGTTAGTATGTAGGCTGGAGGAGGGGCTCAGACGGAGGGGGAAACAGTTGAAGAAGGTGCTTGTTGCTCATGTTTCTCTCTCTTGTGCTGCTGGTCTATTATTGGTGTTCGCAAGTGGTGCTCCTTCCACATAAGGCCACCGCGCGGGTGCAGGGCGCATGCTCTGCCCGGCCCCATTGAAACTTCCTGCTGCTGCTGCTGCTCCTGCTGCTGGTGGTGCTTTCGCTGGAGCATCTCCGCTCTGTGCCTGCTGCCTCCCGCCCTTAGACTGAGCGCGTACACTCACCCCTTATTTATTCCTGATCCATGGCTCTCCTTTCCTGGCATATTTCTTCCCTCGGAGAAGGGTTATTTTTTATTTTTTTTGTTTTTTCCTTCTTCTCCGTATTCTAAGCATTGCCTTTATCTGGGAACAGCCGTTGGCTGGAGAAGAGACGTTTTCCAGATAGATCTTTTTTGATCCGTATTAGGTGGCTAAAGTGGACGGGGTATTGTATAAGACAGATAGCTGTTTCCTCTCCAGGAAAGCAGGGTTGCTCTTCAATTCTCCATGGAAATGAAGAAGTTTCTGTTAACAGAATGCATTTACATTGCCAAGAGGGATCCGCGTGTGAAGTTTTTCAAAATATTAGCTATGGAGAAAATGATGTTATGACTACCAAAGACTCAAATTAATACAGCATTTATGGTATAGGCAACTACCTCTTCTTACCTGCCCAAATTTACCCTTAAACTCTGGCATGTAAAAAGGTAGTTTTTTTTTTTTAATGTAGTATAAGAGTGTGATAGGTTACATTGTGTAAACACTTCCTGCAGAATTTCTTTAGAAGTTAAGCTCCCCAATGTAAGTATTTTATTAGGAAATTGTATTTACATTCGAGTTTTAGAGAAGTAGTCCCTGTGAAATAGAATGCCTTAGTAAGTCGCTTTTAGGATACTTTTGGAAATGATAGTAATGTATATATCTGGGAGAAATTGGGAAGTTGGGGAAAGAATTGCTGGTACATTGTTTTTGGAATTTGCTTGGACCAAGTTGAAAGGAAGGCATAGACCTGTGATGGCATTGCATTCTGGGTGGCATACAAGTTTGCTTGCCTTCCATTCCTTTTAAGTTTTTGGCCACCGCATTTGGCTTGTTGGTTATCAAAGAAAAAATATCAGGGTCAGTTTACTAGTTCATGTTACATTTCTATCTAGAATTGAACAATGGGCTACAAACTAAATGAAAAATGAGAAATATTCTGGGCTGAGAGATTGTACCAGTGGGCTGAGCCACTGCATTACCATTGGTATAGTTACATCTATAATAATACATCTTGTCATAATGCAATCTAAGAATAATTATTAACCAATTAATATTACACAGTTCAAGATACTTGGCAAATGAAAAGTCTTGCAGGTGAAATGCCCTTACTGTGCAGGGAAAAGATTTTCAGGCCTTTGATGATAGTTAACCTACTTAGAACAGTTGGATAAAACAATATTGGCCAAACTAACAAGATTTGAACTCAGTCTTTTTAGGAAGGAGTTGTGGTGTACTAGAAGGAGTTAAAAGACATGGGTTTTAGCACTGAACAGTAATATATAAAGTTGTAGGCAAATTACTTAATTTCAATGGACCTCATCTCTTCAGTAAATATAGTTATCTGAAGATCAAATGAAATATTTTCAAAAACGCTTTCATAAACTAAGCCCTTAAAGTATTTTTGTATTACAAATTTTGTTAAAGATGTTTGTGAGAGAGATCTACAAGTATATTTGGAATTACAATATTAAATTTTGGCATGTTGTAAGAATAGGGGTGTGAGCACAGGTATAATATTGAGCTATTATGCTCTTGGGGAAAAGTCTTTCTTATAATCAAATGAGTTTTGCTCTGTGTAAATTAAACTATTTTTATTTTTATTTATTTATTTTTTTAATTTTTTAATGTTTTATTTATTTCTGAGAGAGAGACACACAGAATCTGAAGCAGGCTCTAGGCTCTGAGCTAGCTGTCCCGATGCGGGGCTTGAACCCACGAACTGTGAGATCATGACCTGAGCCAAAGTCGGATGCTTAACTGACTGAGCCACCCAGGCGCTCCTTTTTACAAGTCTGTTCTTAGTGCTACATAAAGAATCCTAGCTTATAAAACTCTTTTTTTCTAGTGTGCTTATCCTTTAAAAGGTGTATTTGAAAGTGTATTCTTCAGAGTTGCCAGTTTAAGACTTTTTACCTAGTCATTTTTTGTGATACGTATAGCAAAGTGATGACATCCTTTGGAGGAGTTTGTTGTTCTCTACATTGTCTTTGTTTAAGCATTTTATGGTCTTTTCCCTGAAAATTTGTTCATAAACTTTTATTTGACATTGTGGCTTTAGTTTAGAATGTTCCCTTTATCCTCCAGAGAGTTAATGACTAAAGTTGATTTATGTTTGAATGATGTGATAATAAGTAGCATTTATTGAGCATTTACTATGTGCAGACACCATCTCATTCCTCACAACTATTCTCTGAGGTTGGTACCATTAGTCCTGTTGGGTAGGCATAGACCTTTCAGGAGTTTGATTCAGCTGCCCAGTGCCCAAATTATATAGTTATTGGTAGAGTCTGATTTCTAACCTAGGTCTATCTGAGGCCAAAGCTAGAAAGTTACATAATAACTTACCATAGGGCCATGTTTCCCAGACTGCACTAAGATACCCCAGGGTATTGCCACCAACTTAGGGAGGCACCAAGTGGTAGTTTAAATTTTTAAGGAAGATACAGTAGTACTTGATGTCTGTTGGTTGCCAGGTAAACTACTACTTGACATAACTGCTGATTTGAACATTAGATTGTGCTGTGTTCCTTTGGATGATGTATCTTTGTTGGGTTGTGCGGGGGGGCGGGGGGGTTGCTGTGACAAAACGTAAATCAGTGATGAACAGGAAATCAGGGTAGCAGTGTCCCATTTGATTCCAAGGTTTAAGAAGTTGTTCATTGCCCAACCATAATATGCATTCTGTAAGTAACTGTGATTATTTAAGAATGAAGTAAAAACATTTTTTTTTCTACATAAGTTTGTCAAATTGCTACTAACAACTTGGTAAGTGGAACTGCTAGTATTTGTTTAGTGTTACTGTGAAAAAATTAGTGAAACACTGAGGGTGTCATGAACCTAGAAAGCTTGGGAACCTATGCTTTAGAGACTTTCGTTGAATTTGGGGGCTAGAAAGGAGTCCTGTGTCCATTTTGACTTTATTTTGCAGGGAAGAAAACCAGGGAGCAGAGATTGATTACAGATGTGTATAGCCAACCATTGGTGCTCTTCAGACTATTCTTTTTTTTTTTTTTTTAATAGTTTTTTTATTTCTGAGAGAGAGACACACAGCGTGAGCAGGGGAGGGTCAGAGAGAGAGAGGGAGACACAGAATATGAAACAAGCTCCAGGCTCTGAGCTGGCTGTCAGCACAGAGCCCGACGCGGGGCTCGATCTCACAAACCGTGAGATCATGACCTGAGCCGAAGTCGGACGCTCAACCGACTGAGCCACCCAGGCGCCCCTCTTCAGACTATTCTTTTAAAAGTCCACCTGTATGTTGAAACTATTGGGAGAAAAATTTAGATTTCTTGTTGATGTTAGTTAGACTAGGAAAAGGTGTACTAACTGAAGGGTGTGTGTGTGTAAATGTTTATTTTTGAGAGAGAGAGAGCATGGGTGCATGCAGGTGGGGCAGGGTCAGAGAGAGGGAGACAGAGAATCAGAAGCAGGCCCCAGGATTCTGGCTGTCAGCCCAGAGCCCAACGTGAGGCTCAGACTCATGAACCATGAGATCATGACCTGAGCCGAAGTCAGAGGCTTAATCGACTGAGCCATCCAGGTACTGTGTGTGTGTGTGTGTGTGTGTGTGTGTGTGTGTTTAATATTTACTTATTTTAGGGAGAGTGCAAGCTGGGGAGGGGCAGAGAGAGGGGGACAGAGGATCCAAAGCAGGCTCTGCACTGACAGGCTGACGGCAGTGAACCTGATCGGGGCTTAAACTCATGAACTGTGAGATCATGACCTAAGCTGAAGTCAGATGCTCAACCATCTGAGCCACCCAGGTGTCCCACCCCATGTGTATTTTTAAAGTTTATTTATTTATTTATTTTTGAGAGAGAGGGAGAGAGTGCAAGTGGGGTAGGGGCAGAGAGAGAGAGTGAGAGAGAGAGAGAAAGAATCTCAAGCAGACTCTTGGGCTGTGTGTTAGTTAGTCCAGCGTGGGCCTCAAGTTCAACAAAACGTGAGATGATGACCTGAGCCAAAGTCAGACACTTAACCAACTGAGCACCACTCAGGTGCCCCTGTTTTTTGTTTTTTAAGTTTAGTTTTTAATTTTTTTTTTTAAAGTAATCTCTGTACCCAATGTGGAGCCTGAACGCATAACCCCAAGACCAAGCATTGCTTGCACTACCGACTGACTCAGCCAGCCAGACATCCTGAAGGTGTTGTTTTATCCCCACACTCTCACAGTCTACTTTTGCCCTCCTAATTCTCTGCTCTGTATGGATGTCCCTAGCATCCTCCTGGCAGAAAGTGGATGATCAAGAGGTATCGATAGAAGTAAAAGTGGACATTGACTTTGTGAGATTACCAACACCCAAGGCTCCCAAGTGTCCTTCCTCTCCTTCAGAGGACATTCTTTTTCAAGAGAAAAATGTACTTTTCATTCTTTTTTTTTTTTTAAATTTTTTTTCTCAATGTTTTATTTATCTCTAGCAGGGAGAGAGAGAGAGACAGCATGAGCAGGGGAGGGTCAGAGAGAGAGAGAGTCACAGACTCTGAAACAGGCTCCAGGCTCCGAGCCGGCAGCCAGCACAGAGCCCGACGCGGGGCTCGAACCCACGAACCGCGAGATCATGACCTAAGCGAAAGTCGGACGCTTAACCGACTAAGCCACCCGGGCGCCCCTCATTCTTTAAAGATAGCTTTTATATATGTATTGGTTGAAGAGTTAACATATATCTAATAACAGGCTATTAAGGTATATGTGGATAGTGTGTTATGATTCCCATAGTTCTGTGGTTGATTATTTGTATGGTATTAAGTTGGATCATTTGTTTTTGGTTTGATTTTTTTTTTTTTGAGATTCTATGTTATGAGAGCCATTTTATTTTATTTTTCATGTTTACTTTTGGAGGGAGGGGCAGAGAGAGAGAGGGAGACTGAAGATTTGAAGCAGAGTCTGCACTGACAGCAGAGAGCCCCATGTGGGGACTGATAGCAGAGAGCCCCATGTGGGGCTTGAACTCTTGAACCTTGAGATCATGACCTGAGCCAAACTCAGACTTAACCCGACTGAGCCACACAGGTGCCCTACTAAGGCGATTTTAGATACAATTTGTTTTTTCCATTTTAAAATGATTTGACATACAGCTTTTACAGTCAAATGTCAAGTACAAAAGACTATGCCTTTTATATACAACTGGAGTTGTGACTGTAACTCATAATAGTGCTGATTGTGTGACAGTCGTTTTTAGGTGAATTTTACAAAGTAGAAAGATGACTTTACCATAACTGGAGCCACCATCTACTGCTTTACAAAAGATCTTATCAGATGCACGTGCCCAAAGTTGCATGGATCAGCAGTGGCAGACCATTAGTGTAGCAGTGCTGGAATCAGAGCCTGTTTTGGTAGAAAATGGCTCTGGTTTGGCTTTTCCATTTTGAATTAAGAAATATTCTTTTATTCATTTATTAGAAGGAAAGAGAGAAGTATATTCGCCATCATTTTTGGTATGTTACAGAGTTGAGGTATCCAAAAGTTGTGGAGGTCTGGGGGGAGGTTGCTGGCTTGTCCCAAGACTGAAGATGATGTAGGGGTAGAGGATTTTTCTGGCTAAGTTGGGCTTGTTCATGCAGACTGACTTGCTTGTTTTTTAATTGCTAAGAAATTTCTTTTGAAATTTATCTGTGTTTTAAAATCTGTTTGAAAGGTAAGCATTTAGCTACTTCACTTAATATATGTATTGAATATCTGCTATGTGCTAAGTACAGTGTGGATTATTTTTTTTAAAAAAACTAATTAAACATGGGTTTTCTTTTAAGGATTTTCTAATCTAGTAAGAAGTAGCTAAGTTGGGTTGGACTTAAAATTACCATTCAAAGGCTAAATTTTTTTCTCTTGAGTTTTTAGCAAGTGGAGTAATAGTCTATGAATTCTAGTCTATAAATTAATAGACTAAAAATATCTCTATGACAATTTTATGCAGTGTGGAAAAGAACAATTCAGACCCAAAGTACATTTTAACCTGAGTCATATATTTAATAAGGGAGATATTTATGTGTGTTCCTGGATTTAAGAAAATTTCCTTTGGCTCTCTTCTGATGGATATAGTCTTAAAATACTATGCCTTGGTACTTTTTGTTTTGTTTTTCTTTATGGTAGATTGCATTATAAGGGGTATCGGGGTGTTTTCTATTCCCTTTTTGTGTTAGAATTTTTACAGTATCAAATATTGCTTGAGAGAGTAGTCTGGGGCTTCATTTTAAAAAGGATTGGTTCTTTCAACAAATGTTAATTGATTACCTACTATGTGCCAGGCAAACTTATATTCTGGGGATGCATTAATGAAAAACATAAGTAAGATCCTTGTTTTTATGGAGGTTATAGTTTACCAGCATAGGTAGACAATGAAACAATAAGTTGTTTTTTTTTTAATTTTTTTTAAAAGTTTATTTGTTTATTTATTTTGAGAGAGAGAGACAGTGTGCACACCTATGCTTGTGAGTGAGGGAGGGGCAGAGAGGGAGAAAGAAATTTCATGAACTGTAAGATCATTACCTGAACCAAAATCCAGAGTCAGAGGCTTAACTGACTGAGCCACCCAGGTGCCCCAATAAGTTGTGTGTCTGTTTTTTGTTTTCTTTTTAATATACGGACAAGTAATATGTGCACTTGGTAATGATGCATATTTTAGTGAACTTTGTTTTATAATTTGTTTAGCTCTGTGTTTATACTATGCCTTTTTCTCTATTTGTACATGTTTTTCTTAATCATTTCTAAATAATAGGATTATAGGTTTTTATTTTTTCTTCGTTTTCTTTTCACATTTCATATACTGATTATGTACTTCTTTGATAATTACAAAAACATTTAAAAGTAGTCTTTGATCAAGAAGTGAAATGGGTGAAGGTGGTCAAAAGGTACAACTTCCAATTATAAAATAAATCAGTCATGGGTATTTAATGTACAATATGGTGACTATATTTAATAATAGTGTATGATATATTAGAAAGTTGCTAAGAGAGTAGATCATAAAATTTCTCATCAGAAGAAAAAAATTTGTAACTGTGTGTGGTGATGAATATTAACTAGGTTTGTTGTTATGATCATTTTGCAGTATATACAATATTGAATCGTATTGTACACCTGACACTAATATCATGTTATATGTCAATTATATCTTTTTAGAAAAGTTTTTAAAAAGTCTTCTATGTGAGTTGAATATTGTCTACCCATCTTCACTTGCCTGCTCACTGTACTCCTACTAGTGATTAATCACCAGGTGCTCTTTGAAATTTTTCCAGGTTCCTCTCTCTCTCAAGTTAAATTAACCACTTCTACTTCCTCACCCCATATGAGCTCTTTGTAGATTTTATATAACAATACATGTAAAACTTCTATGCACTCACAGTCTTGCCTACCAGACTGCAAGCTCCTTGAGAGCAGGAATAAATATTTATGAAATGAATAACTATTTCCCAATTCATTGTAGGACCATGTTCTGTTCTAAAGCTTTTTTTTTTTTTTTTAGAATTAACTCTTATATAACTCTTAAATAAACATTTCCCCAACATATGAGAATGAGATTCTTTCCATTGCTAGTCAGAAGTAATTGACATATTGGTTAGCACTAGCACTCAAAGTAACCAGATTTCATGTCCTATTTCATTAGATGTAATACCGTATTTAAAATGAACGCATGGGGGTGCCTGGGTGGCTCGGTTGGTTAAGTATACAACTCTTTATTTTCAGCTCAGGTCATGATCTCATGGTTCGGTTCATGAGTTTGAGCCCTACGTCAGGCTCTGGCCTGACAGTGCAGAGCTTGCTTGGAATTCTCTCTCCCCCTCTCTTTGGGTTTCCCCCTCGCCCCCCCAACACTCGTGCTAAGTCTCTCTCTCATAATAAATAAATACTTAAAAAAATCCAAATATATGGGGTGCCTGCATGGTACAGTCAGTTGAACATGCGACTTCAGCTGTTCAGTTCGGCTGTACATGAATTGTACTTTGGCTGTTACATGAATGCATGTAATTGGAAGTTAAAACCTAGTCTGTGATAGTCTAATGCAAGGATGAGCAAAGTATGGATGTAGGCCAAATCTGACCCATTGACCGTTTTTGTAAATAAAGTTTTATTGGGACACAGCCATGCTTATTTGTTTACATAATTGTCTGTGGCTGCTCTCACACTAAAGTGGAAGAGGCAAGTGATTGTGACAAAGAATATAAAGCCTGCACAGCCTAAAGTGTTATCTGGCCCTTCACAGAAAAAAACAAAATTAGGGGCGCCTGGGTGGCTTAGTCGGTTAAGCGTCCGACTTTCGCTTAGGTCATGATCTCGCGGTTCGTGGGTTCGAGCCCCGCATCGGACTCTGTGCTGGGTGCCAGCTCAGAGCCTGGTGCCTGTTTCAGTCTGTGACTCCCTCTCTCTCTGACCCTTCCCTGCTCACGCTGTCTCTCTCTCTCTCTCCTAGAAATAAATAAAAAAAAAATTAAAAAAGAAAAAAAAGAAAAAAACAAAATTGTTAATCTATTCTAGTGAAGAAAAATAGATGATTGTGGGTTTGAGGGCTCTTTTAGAAACAAAATAATAAAAATTTAGAACCTAGAGTGTCCTATGAATGAAAATAATAGAGCACTAGTTTCCTCATTATCTAATTTTATACACAACTCTTTATTATTCTTTTTAGGTTAGGTGAATCTTTTTAATCTTTTCTGTTAACAGAGTGACGATACTATGTTGACTAATTTTTTCCAAGGATAGCCATGGCTTCCTCTGTCTAATTGTCATATGGCAAGGCTGGGATGGAGGCCAAGTGACATAGTAATTGGCAGTAATGGTAAGAATTGTAATATTGTTGTTAGACTGGCCTTAAAGTCTCATCCAGGTGGACTGGTTTCATATCTCATTTGGAGGCAGAACCCCAGGTCTTAGTGAGGATAAGGTTGGGAAAATGGTGATGCCATCTACTTAGATGAGAAAGGATATATTTATTGAAGGTAGAACTTAAAAATATTTACTTAGGTTACTCAGGGTACAGAGGGTTGGGGAGAACATCCTTGAGAATACCCTACTTATTAGTGGGTGGAATTATATGCTTGAGCATCAGTCAGTTTCACAGGGAAAGTGCAGAATGTTGGTTTATAAAGCTTTAGCACTTAGACTGCTGGAAATGTCAGGGAATTTATTTTGATACTTCTGGTCCTTTTGTCCTGCGCATCCTCACAGTTGACTGCCAATAAGTATAACTGCTGTTTCCTCAGTGTTTACACGTAAAAATCTTTCGAGGAAAAATAATGAGTTATTCCATATTGCAGTTTGGTTTTGGTGTTTGGAGTTTTGGGGTATAGCAAGATTGTAACACGTCTGACAACTTTGCCTAATAAGAAATACAGTGGAGTTTAATTTGTATTCCCATTAAAATCCTGTCAAGCTTTACTTTATTAGAACCATGCAGGAGCTATCTCTAGTACTCCTAACGTGGCCAGCATCTGAACACAGACTTTCCATAACACTCCTCATTTTAGAGATTTTTTTTTTTTGTCCTTTTAATTTTGACTGTGATCTACTGTTTTGTCCTTGTCTTTCTTTTTGCTTTCATGGTCTTATCATTTTATAGCTCTCTATCTTCTGTGCTTATCTGGTTTGATTCATCATGGTAACTATGCCTCATCCTTTTCTTTGCTATTTTCCCATATTTTTGACCTCCCTTTTCAACCTAAATTATCTTCTCCATTTCCAGCTTTTATAAAACAAAAATAAATTGCAAAAGTGAGGGGCTTTGGAGTGTACATGCTCTACCATTATTTTCTAGGTCAAATAAATGCCTTTAGTAATAATTTTACAGTTATTAGAGCTTACTGTTGAGCCAGGCTCTGTAGTGAAGTCTTCTACCAAGATTATTTAATTCGCACAACTACTCTGTTGTACAGTTGGTATTTACTCTTTACAGGTAACCTGAGTATTAGAGAGGTAACGTAACTTTCCTGAAGTCACACATCGTTAAAATGGAGGAACGTTTGATACAAAGGTAGTTCATAGTGTTGTAGGAATTTAAAACTGGGTAAACCTGGCTTCAGAGCCGTAGTTCTTAACCACTGTATTGTCTGTCCCCTCAGGTACAATCTTAGAATTGGAATGTAATCTTCAGTACAATGGTCTTGGTCTGAACACTGAGTAGTGATTTGAATAGTTAGGCTTTTGAGTCATAGCATGCATTTCTACTCATTTATGCTTGTTTACTTTTTTTAAAGTCTTTCTAAAAAATTTTTTTAACGTTTTACTTTATTTCTGAGAGAGAGAGAGAGAGAGAGACAGCACGAACAGGGGAGGGTCAGAGACAGAGGGAGACACAGAATTTGAAACTGGCTCCCAGCTCTGAGCTAGCTGTCAGCACAGAGCCCAGTGTGGGGCTCAAATCCATGAACCGTGTGATCATGACCTGAGCTGAAGTTGGACGCTTAACTGACTGAGCCACCCAGGCGCCCCTATGCTTGTTTACTTTTAAAAGTACCAATTTTATTAAATAGGGATTATTATAAAAGGTCTGATATTTTAATGGGATACTGAAATATATTAAAAGTAAATACAAATTCATAGGTACAATTGAATGCCTCAAACACAAACACTGTTTGTCATTGCTGAGGATAACTCTAGTCTTTCTCTGATTTGGAAATAATTCTCTTCTTGAAACTTTTTGAATTAAGACTCCATCTCCTATAGCTCTAACGTTTTGTGCAGTGTGTCATCAAAAGACTCCAGGGTTCGTTCTCCCACTGTTATGACTTCCATTTACCCTAATTAAAGAAGCGGTCTTATTTTTTTCCTTTTAGCTCAGTGGTTTTCAACCTTTATTATAATCAGGTGATTTAATTAACTATTTCTGGCTGCACATTAGAATCATCTGGGGAATCCTTTTGAAAAATACTGATGCCTGGGCCTTAACCACACTCTAGTAAATTCAGGGTCCTTGGGGACTGTGGCCCCGGCCTTAGTGATTCTAATGTGTAGCTTGGAATGTCTGTTTTCATTTATTTATCCTGATCTTTTTCTTCAAATTCTGTCTGGTTTGTCTGGTATTAGTAGAGCCACTTGGGCTGTCTTTTGGTTACTGCTTTGTGTGATGTATCTTCTTCATCCTTTTTTTTTTTTTAAAGTTTCTAAGAACTTCTCTCTCTCTCTCTCTCTTTTTTTTTGTTTATTTTTGAGAGAGAGAAACAGTGCAAGCAGGGGAGGAGCAGAGAGAGACACACACAATCCAAGGCAGGCTCCAGGCTAAGATGTCAGCATAGAGCCCGATGAAGGCTTGAACCCATCAACGGTGAGATTATGATTTGAAGCGAAGAAGTCAGATGTTTAACTGGCTGAGCCACCCAGGCGCTCTCCTTTAAAAAAAATGTTTACTTTTAAGGGGGTATGAGGGGCAGAGAGAGAATAAGACAGAGGATCTGAAGCATGCTTCCTGCACTGAGAGCAGAGAGCCCAATGCTGGGCTCAAACTCATAAACCATGAGACCATGACCTGAGCCGAAGTCAGATGCTTAACTGACTGAGCCACCTAGGCGTCCTCTTTTTCATCCTTTTAACCTCTTGTGTCTTTGATTCCAAAGTGAATGTCTTATATATGGCATATGTTTGTGTCATGTTTGTATGGTCATGTTTGTATGAATCTAGTTATACAAACAATTATATAGGAGTATAACTGCTGTAATAGAAGAGGTGCTTTGGGAATATAAATGAGCGAGTACCTACCTTTGCCCAGCAGCTGTCATAGCATCACTGCAGTCATTATGGAAATTAAATGGTTGTATAGGAGACGGATGAGCATTCCAGGTAGAGAAAAGCGTAAGAAAAGCCATAGGATTCTGAAATAATGTGTGTACAGAAAGTTGCAACTTCAGGCTTTAGGTTTCTGAAAGATCTGTGGTTCATGAACTTCAGACCATGTGAGAAAATCAGATTTGGACACTGAATTATAAATGCCTTAGCAATATTTTTCTTTGTTTAAAGGAAAAAACACATTAAATAAAGGCAGACTGTCACTGACTGACTTTAAATTCTGTAAAGAGTTCATATTGCCACATATACTTTGTGTCATGGAACTTAGCATATAGGAGATGCTCAAATGTTAGTTGAATGAATAAATTTCACATATTTCAAACTAGAAATAATGGGTATTTTGTTGTAGTTTTAGTTGTTCTTTTCCTTTGCTTACTAGAGATTTGTCAGGGTGTTAACTGTTTCCTTTTGGGAATTGCTTGTAAAGATCGATACTACTGAATCCTCATCCATACACTATTCCTTCTTTTCTTTCTTTTCTCTTTTCTTCCTTCCTTTCCTCCCTTTCTTCCTCTGTTGTTTCCTCCCAGACCCTCTTCATCTTGATTTGTAGTAGTGCCTTAGAAGCCTAAGGTGGTAAATCTTTGTGTAATCTCTGTTTCCTTCTTGGATTGTATGGTTGTACCGTATCTTTACTGCAGGCCAAAACATATGTGTTAACCTCTATCTTCTAAGCTTATTACTTTTTATAGGAATCTCAGAATATAGTTTTAAAATCTAGTTTTTCTTTTATCTTTCTCAAGATAGCTCAGGGAAAAGTCATTATTACTTTTTTGCTATTTACCTTTTCAAATTAAGGGGCGCCTGGGTGGCTCAGTCAGTTAAGTGTCCAGCTTCAGCCCAGGTCATGATCTCGCAGTCCATGAGTTCGAGTCCCGCATCAGGCTCTATGCTGAGCTTAGAGCCTAGAGCCTGCTTTTGATTCTGTGTCTCCTTGTTTCTCTGCCTCTCCTTCACTTATATTCTCTCTCTCTCTCTCCCTCTCAAAAATAAATAAATATTAAAAAAAATTTTTTTAAATCCCCAGCCCAATTTTTCTGAATTATTCCATATTTTCAACAGAGGTGACCTGAAATTCTTATTTCTAAAACTAAAATTTTGTGACGTGTTGGAAAGGCAGTGGACAGCTATAGGTTAATATAGCTATTAATTCAGCTATAGGATGTTGTTATATTATTGGTGAGATATGAAATGGGGTAGTAGCTGTAGGGAGTGAGAAGAAAAACTAGAGAAGTGCTCAGGTTTCTGGTGTAGAGAGTAGGTAGTTAATAGTTCCATTTATTGAAGAAAGAAATAGCCAAAAAGCTCTAGGGCGTATAGGGGGAAGGTGTGATTCCCTATTTAAAATAAATTCAGGGGTGCTTGGGTGGCTCAGTTAAGCATCTGACTTGGTTTCAGCTCAGGTCATGATCTCATGGTTCATGGGATTGAGCTCTACATCCAGCTCTGTGCTGACAGTGTGGAGTTTGCTTGGGATCTCTCCCTCTACCCCTTCCCCACTCACTCTCCGTCCCTGTCACTCTCAGAATGAATGGATACACTTTAAAAAAATGTTTTAAAAATCGGAATTCTAATAACCTATAAGCACTATTTGAAAAACTAGCCATGTTACTTTTATAGCTTACTAAAAGCTTATTCTGAATAAAAAAATTATGACAGTCTATCTTATTTTACATCTCTTTTGGTTTTTGTGAATTATTTAAGTTGCTATATGTGTATATGCTATACGTAGGTTAAATATACATCTTTTATTTTGTTAAGATGGGGGTTTTTTAGTATGTGTTATTTATGACTTAAAGATAATTAAAATTAGCTTTATTATACTATCTTGGCATTGGTGTCCAGCTGTATTTTCTTATAGGTAAAGCTTTCTATAACTGAGTAACACTGTCATTTGCATTTATTAAAAAAACACAAAAATCATTTGTTGTAGTTGTAAAGATTTCTGTGTTCTGCTGGATAAAGATTTGATAGTTGTTGGACATGTTTTCTGTTCCCCCTTACACACAAAGAAGCAAACAGAAACTCCTATAAACTGAAATCGCACTCTATTTGGAGAAAAAGAAATGTCAGATAGTATGGATTGAATCTCTTATTTAGATGAAAAAATACATAAGTAAATGTGTGTTGTCTGTGTGGGTTGGTAGTTGATGAGTAACTCTTCATTGATCTTGAACGATTATCTAAGCAGATATGATTGAGTTGAATCCTCTTTTCAGAATGACTCCACTTACACATGCTCTTAGACACCATGTGGTAACTCAGGCTTAATGTTTCTTGAGTTATAATTAAATTTTGATTTTATGCCATTTAATTAGTGAGGGATATCTCCATCTTGAAAGACAAAATGTTATAACTTAAAGAAATTACATATACTTCTAAGCTAGAATCATCAAAAATGTAAACAGTCTGTATCTATAGGAGAGTTAATACTGGGAGATTTTCTCCATTTCCTCTAAAGGCTGATATTGGAGCACAGTAAGTTCTTTACTAACTATAGTATCATCATGCAATATAAGAATCTTAGCAAGCTCCCTCCCTAACCCTCTGAGTCCCACACCCAACCTGCCATGTTTTAATAATTACCTGGGATTTAGTTCCCTCTTGTCAATCATTTATTTTTATGCTCTCTGCAATCATTATTTTTCATTTCATTTTATTTTATTTATTTATTTTTTTATTTATTTCTAGGAGAGAGAGAGAGAGAGACAGACAGACAGACAGACAGACAGCGTGAGCAGGGAAGGGTCAGAGAGAGAGGGAGTCACAGACTGAAACAGGCTCCAGGCTCTGAGCTGGCAGTCAGCACAGAACCCGACGCGGGGCTCGAACCCACGAACCGCGAGATCATGACCTAAGCGAGAGGGGACCCAGGCGCCCCTCATTATTTTTCATTTTAGAGAGAGCGGGAGAGGAGGAAGGGGAAGAGGGAAGAGAGAAAATCTTAAGCAAGACCCATGCCTGCTCCACACTTCACTACTAAGATGCAGGGCTCCATTCCACAACCCTAGGATCATGACCTGAGGCAAAATCAAGAGTTGGTCGCCCAACCCACTGAGCCACCCAGGCACCCCTCTCAGCAATTATTTAAACTAAACTATATATTTCGGTAAGTGTATTTGCTCATCACTTCTTTTGGTTCCCACATTTTTCTTTTTAGAGTCATTCTTTTGCTGTAGTACATTCTTTTTCCACCAGGGTTTCTAAGAGAACTTTGAGTTCTTGCATGTCTGAAAATATACTTCTATTGCCCTCTATCCTCACTACCCATATTTCGGGCCTGGGTGGCACAGTCAGTTAAGAATCTGACTTTGGCTCAAGTCACGATTTCAGGATTGGGGAGTTTGCATCCTGCATTGGGTTCTCTGCTGTTAGTGCAGAGCCCACTTTGGATCCTCTCTCTCTCTTGTCTCTCTGTCCCTCCTCCACTTGTGTCTGCGTGCTCTCTTACTCTCCCCCTCAAAAATATTTTTTAAAAAAGTGGTGCTTGGGTGGCTCAGTCAGTTGGGCGCCCAACTTGGGCTTAGGTTGTGATCTCTCAATTTGTGAGTTTGAGCCCCTTGTCGGGCTCTGTTGTGACAGCTTGGAGCCTGGAGCCTCCTTTGGAGTCTGTGTCTCCCTCTCTCTCTGCCCCTTCCCCACTCACATTCTGTCTCTCTTTCTCAAAAATAAATATTAAAAAAATATTAAACAAAATATTTTTTAAAATGCAGTATTCCAGTGTTCAAATAATTCTCCCGATACTTTGACAGTATCACTCTTTGATTTTTTTAGCACCCACTGTTGCTAATGAGAAATCTGTCGTTCTAATTCTTTTTCCTTTGCAAGTAAGCTTCTTTTCCTTCTTGAAAGATTTTATAATTTTATTTTAAATCCCTAGAGTTCTGACATTTTCTAGGATGTGCCTTTTTCTTTCAGTTGCTTTGCTTTTGCTTTTACTTTTTAAAACACTCGGGGCGCCTGGGTGGCTTAGTCGGTTAAGCGTCCGACTTTCGCTTAGGTCATGATCTCGCGGTTCGTGGGTTCGAGCCCCGCGTCGGGCTCTGTGCTGACTGCCAGCTCGGAGCCTGGAACCCGTTCCAGTCTGTGACTCCCTCTCTCTCTGACCCTCCCCTGCTCATGCTGTCTCTCTCTCTCTCTCCTAGAAATAAATAAAACATAAAAAAATAAAAGTAAAAAAATAAACATTAAAAAAAAAACACTCAAATTACAGATTTATTTGAAGCCCTGTGTGTATTACTCCTGTTCTAATTCTCTTTCCTCTGTTCCCTAGGCAACCACTGTCCTGAAATTTGGGGTTTATTATTATCATAAACTCCTTTATACAAAGAATATATGTTTATGTATCTATAAACAATACATAGTATGGATTTACATGCTTTTAAACTTTACATTGAGCAGTATACTATTGTAGTCATTCCTCTGCAACTTCCTTTTTTCCCTCTCTCAATACTGTTTTTCAGTATATCTGTGTTGATACATGTTGTTTTTATTTAACTGTTGTATAGTATCCTATTACATAAAAGTACTGTGTGTGTGTTTTTAATTGGTGGATATTTAGGTTTACTATATGCTGTTAAGGGCCATGCTGTAATAAACATTCCAGTGGCTTTGCCTAAAGTTGGGCTGGGCTGATGGTATATAAATTTTTATTTTAGTTGTAGTATAGTCTGATTGTTTTCTGAAGTGGCTTTATTAATTTACATACTGCCATCAGTGTATGAGGGTTTCCCTTCATCCAGATATTCAATACTTGGTATTGTCAAAGTTTTATGTTTTTGGTAATGTGATTGTGAATTTGTTTCTTATTGTTGCTATGATAAGGTTGAGCATTTTTCATATTTTTTGGCCACTCAGTTTTTGATTTTATGAATTGCCTTTTTATGCTCTTTCTCTGTTTTCTTTGTGATTGTCTGTTTTTATTGATTTGTCACAATTCTTATTATATGTCAGGTGTCAGTCCTTTGGCATTTATATTTGCAGTGTAAACATCTTGTCAATACTCCTTATTTCTTATACTATTTTTACACTTTGTCTTGTTAATCTAAACTTTAAAATTTCAGTGTAGTATCATTGTCAATCTTTTTTTAGTGTTTATACTTTTATATTTTGTTTAAGAAACCCGTCTCTTTAGGATTCTGAGGCTATAAGACACTCATCTGTATTTCCTAAAAATTTTCTAATTGTAATCTTAATTAAACCTCTTAGAAATTTCTTTTGTATAATACGATAGGGTTCCCTCCCCCCACTAATCTGTTTTCATTTTGCTTTTATTAAAATATTTTTATAAGTTTATTTTGGGGGAGAGCATACACACACACACACGAGTCCAGGGAGGGGCAGAGAGAGAGAGGGAGAGAAAACCCTAAGCAAGCTTTGGTGCTGTCAGTGCAGAGCCCCATGTAGGGCTCAATCTCACAAACTGTGAGATCATGACCTGGGCCAAAATCAAGAGTCTTAACACTTAACCAGCAGAGCCAACCAGGTGCCCCTCTTGTGCTTTCTTTGTCAGGTTTTGGTATCAGGGTGATACTGGCCTCATAGAATGAGTTGGAAACTATTCCTCCTCTTCTGGGTTTTGCAGGAGTTTGAGAAGGATGGGTGTTAATTCTTCTGTAAATGTTTGTAAAACTCACCAGTGAAGCCATCTGATGCTGGACTTTTCTTTGTGGGAAGTTTTTTTTTATTATCTCTTAACTTGAATACCCTGTGAGTATTCAGATTTTCTATTCTTGAGTAAGTTTTGGTAGTTTGTTTCTAGGAATTGTCCATTTCTTCTAGGTTGTTTAATGTATTGACATTCCATGGTCAGTAGTCGTATCCCTACCTTCATTCATGACTTTAGTTATGTGAATCTTCTATTTGTCTTTATATAGAAGACAAGCTAAAGGTTTGTCAGTTTTGTTCATCTTTTCAAACAAGCAACTTTTGGTTTCATTGAGTATGATTCCATTTATATTAAATTTCCAAATTTGGCAGATCTGTGGAGACAGAAAATAAATTAGTACTTGGTAGGAGTTGAGGGTGGGGGGAATTGGAAGAGATAAGGTTTCTATCAGGGTTGACAGAAATATTCTGTAATTGGGTAGTGGTAATGATTGTACAATATTGCGAATATACAAAACACAGGGTTATACACTTTAAAATGGCTAAAATGGTGGATTTTATGCTACGTAAATTTTATTTCAATAAAAATTTATTTTTCATGAGTTAATTGACTGCATATATATGGGTCTGTTTCTCTACCCTATATTCTGTTTTCAGTAATTGTCTATCTTGTTTTTAATGTTTATTTTTGAGAGAGAGAGGGAGAGAGAGAGAACGTGCACATGAGTCGGGGAGGAGACACAGGATCCTGAGCAAGCTCCAGGCTCTGAACTGTCATCACAGAGCCTGGCATGGGGCTTGAACTCGTGAATTTTCTTTTTTTTTTGTTAGAACTACACATAGAGTGGTAAATAAAAATGATGATCATGGACATTCTTGCCTTCCTGATCTTAGGGGGAAAGCATTCAGTTTTTCACCATTAAGTCTGGTGATAACAAGATTTTTCACTATGCCCTTTTTCAGGTTGAGAAAGTTCCCTTCTATTCCTAGTTTGCTGAGAAATTTTATCAGGAATGCATATTGGTGTTTGTCAAAAAATTTTGAAATGCATTGAGATAATGATTTTTTTCATTTTAAGTTTGCTGATGTGGTGAATCACATTGATAGATTTTTAAAAACCAGTCTTGCATTTCTGGGAGGATAAACCCCACTTAAGTCATTGCTGTGGACTGCAATGTGTGTATGTGTGTGTGTGTATATATATATATATATATATATATATATATATATAT
>NW_027530529.1:799770-875109 GCF_008692635.1 Crocuta crocuta | reverse complement strand
GGACTCTATCTGGAGGTAGGGTCTTAGGAGATAATCAAGGTTAAACGAAGTCATAAGACTAGGGCCCTAACATGATAGGACTGTGATCTCTTATAATAACAGGAGGAGAGATCTCTTTCTCTTTCTCTGCCATGTGAGAACACAGTGAGAAGGTGGTTGTCTGCAAGTCAGAAGAGAGCCCTCACCAGAACTTGACCATGCTGGTACCCTCATCTTCGACTTCTAGCCTCAAGAACTGTGAGAAAATACATTTCTGTTGTTTAAGCCGCCCAGTCTATGGCATTTTGTTATGGCAGCCTAAGCAGACTAAGGTAGTCTTTACGAATTGTCTTTTTTATGTATTTGCTAAAATTATGTTAAGAAATTTCACATCTGTGTTCACTACTCTGTAGTTTTCTTTGTTTTTGTGTGTTTATCTGGTAGTGTTATCAGGGTATAATGTTGACCTCATGGAAGGAACTGCAAAGCATTTCCTCTTTTTCATTTTTCTGGAATAATTTGTATAGAATTGGTATTCTTTAAATCTTTGGCTTAATTCACCATTGAATCTACCTGGACCTGGAGTTTTCTTTGGGGTGGGGGAAGGGTATTGAAGATACACTTTATTTAATAGGTATAAGACTATTTATTGTATCTGATTCCTTTTGGATGAGCTTTGGTAATATGTTTCTAGTAAAGAATTATCCCAGTTCATTGCAGTTATAGACTTTTATCAGGAAAAAATAAAAAGAAAAATACAAAAGAGAGAATATATCATCATATGTTGCGTATAGTGTTCTCATTATCTTTTTCATGTCTATTGTATCTAATCCTCTTTATTTCTGACATTGTTAATTCATGTCTCCCTTTCCCCCCCACCTGCTTAGTCTAACTAGAGGCATATCAATTTTTTTTTCAGAGAACCAGCTTTTGGTTTCATTGCTTTCATTGATTTGGTTTCATTAGATTTCATTATTATTTCCTTTCTTCTGTTTACATTGTGTTTCATTTGCTCTTATTGTAGTTTCTTAAGGTTAAAGTTTTGGTTATTGATCTGAGACCTTTATTTATTTATTTATTTATTTATTTATTTCTGAGAGAGAGAGACAGACAGCATGAGCTGTCTCAGAGAGACAGAGACAGGGTCAGAGAGGGAGGGAGATACAGAATCTGAAACAGGCTCCAGGCTCTGAGCTAGCTATCAGCACAGAGCCCAACGCGGGGCTCGAACCCACGAACCATGAGATCATGACCTGAGCTGAAGTCGGACACTCAACCGACTGAGCCACCCAGGTGCCTTATGAGACCTTTTTAAATATAGAGTGTTAATTCTGTAAATTTCACTATGTACTTCTTTTAGCTGCATGCCACAAAACTTATACATGTTGTGTTTTTATCTTGTTTGATAAGTTTTTCACTGTCATTTCTTTAATTTACCCCTCCTTTTTTTCCTTTTGAGCTCCAAATTAGCTGTATATTTGACCACTTAAAGTTGTCCTACAGTTTGTTGATCTGTGCACTTTCAGTCTTTTCTCTTTTTTTTTTTAGTTTTTATTGTTGTGTTTGTAAGTTCTTTAATTTTTTTTTTTTTTTTTTTTTTTTTGCCAAAGCTTAATTTAGCTTATATCCTATTCAGGGTTTTTTAATATCAGAAACTGGTTTTCCTCTGAAGAATTTTTATTAGGTCTTTTTTCATATAATCCATGTCTTCATTCCACATATTCAGTCTTTACTTTCTTGACCATATAGATAATAGTCCTTTATAATCCTTTAATTTTTCATGTCCCTTAATTTTATTATTATAAAATTAATATAACCTTATAAGTCACTTAATGGTTGGCTTTATTTATTTTTCTTCATACTATAGGTTAAATTTTTCTGCTTTTTTTGCTTGTCTGGTAATTTTTGAGTAGATAGTAGACATTATAATTTTAATATACTAGATGGATTTTTTTAAACATTAAATATAGTTGCTGTATAATGTTATATTAGTTTCAGGTGTACAACATAGTGATTGAACAATTCTGTAAGTTACTTAATGCTCACCAAGGTAAGTTTAGTCACCATGTGTTATTGCAATATTATGAACTGTATTCCCTATGCTGTACTTTTCATCTCCAGGACTTATTTATTTTACAACTGGAAGTTTGTACTACTTAATCCCCTTCACCTATTTTGCCCATCCCTGACCCACATGTTCTTTATCTGTTCATCAGATAAAGATGGGCTGTTTCCATATATATGTTGGCTCTTGTAAATACATGCTGATATTTTTGTACACTTATATTCTTGAGCTCTGGGTCATGATTCATTTACTTGGAAACTGAGCCAAAGTCGGACACTTAACTGACTGAGCCACCCAGGTGCCCTTTAGTATCTTTCTTTTAGGCTTTGTTAGGTGAGGCTGGATGTGTGTTTATTCTAGGGTTAATATTTTTCCCACTGATACAAGGTTAATTTTTCTGTTAAGAGTCAAGACACTAAATATTTTAGACCTTGTAGACTGTAGAGTCTCTGTATCACTACCTATCCTTTATGTTGCAGTGTGGAAGCAATCATAGAAACTCCATTAATGAGCATGGTTGTGAACTTATTCTTGGATACTGTAATGTGAATTTCATATAGTTTTCAGTTATTATGAAATATTACCTTTTGATTTTTTTGGCTGTTTAATGCAGGAACTATTTTATTTTATTTTATTTTATTTTATTTTATTTTATTTTATTTTATTTTATTTTATTTTATGGAGTGGGAGCTAGTGAGCATGAGTGGGGGCGGGACAGAGGGAGGGAGAGAGAGAGAAATCAAGCAGGTAACATGCTCAGCCCAGAGCTCGATGTAGGGCCTGATCCCATGATTGGGAACATTACCTGAGCTGAAATCAAGAGTTGGACACTCAACTGAGGCACCCAGGTGCCCCAGTGCAGAAACCGTTCTTAGTTCTTAGGCTATACAGGAATAGATGTGGGATGTAATTTGTCTGCTCTAATTAGTGCTATTTGCTGTAAACTTTTCCGTTCTGGCTGGACTTGTTCATTGACCTCTCTGGGCAATGGGCATTGTTCTCTGTTCCTTTTGGGTGATTCTTTCTGTGACCGTGGGTAGTTTCCTCACGTATATGCATCCACCGATCAGTACTTTAATATAATGACACAGAGGGAACTGTTTTCAGGTTTCCAGAGTGCCCTCTACAGCTTTCTCCTCTGTGTCACTGTACTCAGTGAACTCTCGTTCATGTCTCTAGTTTGCCTTCTTGACTCCCAGCTTCATCTCTTTGACATAGGAAAATTGCCAGGTTTTGACTGGTCCTCCTTCTTTGCCTCTTTACCCAGGTAAAAAAACTGGGACAGTTATAGGGCTTATCTCCTTTGTTTCTCATCTCTAATATTCCTTTTCTTTTGTTGCTTCTCATATAATGACTTAACTGCCATTGTTTCATATATTCTGTTTCATTGCTTAGTTGTTTCAGGGAGTAAGAACAATACTGTTCCTTTTCTTTTTTTAAATTTATTTATTTTTGAGAGACAGTAAGACAGAGTGTGAGCGGGGGAGGGGCATAGAGAGAAGGAAACACAGAATCTGAAACAGCCTCCAGGCTCTGAGCAAACGTTCAGCACAGAGCCTGACGTGGGGCTCGAACCCATGAACCGTGAGATCATGACCTGAGCTGAAATCGGATGCATAACCAACTGAGCCACTCAGGTGCCCCTGAACAATATAGTTCCTGTTACTCCATATTTATTGCAAATACAAGCACGTTACTTTGTTTTTTCTTTTTCTTTTCCATTTTCTTTTTCTTCTTTTTCTTTTAAAACTGTCATTTAAAGGGATTTGGGCAGGAAGGTCAGCCCGCCGTCTTGATGTAATGTAACCTTCATCATTGTACTTTTAGAGAATTAAAATGGGGATCTTTTATTCCCCTAATATGCATTGAGTACCTCTTGTATGCTAAACCTTTCTCTAGATATTGTGAATAAAATTTCAGTGGAACTTATATTTTAGTAATCTCTAATGTTAGATGGTGAACTTAATGTCTGCTCACATGAAATAGGAAATATATACATTCCTTAGGGATTTACTTGACTGCATGAGTCATAACCAAGGGTCCCTGGATCATTTAAAGCACTTTAAGATGCCAATTTAAAATTTAAATATATATGTATATTTGTTAAAAGTTCACACAGGCTAATAATGACCTTGTATTGTTGAATTTATATGAAATACTCTTTTTAAATTTTTTTATAATATTTATTTTTGAGAGAGAGATAGGGTGTGAGTGGGGAAGGGGCAGAGAAAGAGGGGGACACAGAATTGAAGCAGGCTCCAGGCTCCTTGCTGTCAGCACAGAGCCAGATGTGGGGCTCGAACCCATGAACTATGAGATCATGACGAGAGCCAAAGTCCAACGCTTAACTAACTGAGCCACCCAGGTGCCCTATATGAAATACTCTTAACTTGCTGTGGTAATTTCTTTTCCCCTTGCAGGTCAGATATTTTTGTTAATAGTTAATAATATTCTTGCTAAGTAAAACATAGATTTTTAATAAATTCAATTTGGTAAACCAAATCTTTTAAAATGTAGTATCTGTGGTGAGACATAATGTGAAGTGGTATGGTATGGAGTAAAAACATGGCCTTCACTATTAACTGAGCTAGAATCCCAGTTTTGCCACTTGATATTTGTATGATTTGGACAAGTTATTAAATTCTCAGCCTCTTCATAATGGAGACAATAATACCTCTAAACCTGTTTTAAGGATCTACTATCAATTCCTTTTGCCTTTTTTGAAAATGTTAAAAACCAATACATGATATACCTATTGCTTCATTTTAGGTAGTTCACATATAAAAACATAGATCTATTTATAATTCATTATTCTCTTAATTCACATGGTCTGCTCAAATACCTAAGTCTTTAATGTTGTTTATAGTATTATTTATAAGAAATAGGAATTCCATCTCTGGCCATGTTAGAGTAGTAAGTCTCTGTCCCCATGTCATAAATAGTTAGTAAAATATATGAATTATCTTGTTTTCGATATCATACAATAGGCAGAGTAGTATTGTGATCTCTGGGAGAGAGGAAATAAAGGAGGTAAGGTCTACCACTACTTTAGCTTCCTGCTTGGAGCCACAGAAGCAGGAGGAGGGAGCTTAATGAGAATCTAGAAGCCTCACTCAGTTGAAAAGACAACAGTTGGATGTTGGAGAGTCTTAGGCAACTAGAAATTGCACAGCCAGGTTCTGAGAAGAAAGGGGCTATGCAGACAAAAGAACTCCAGAAATCTGTACAGGGGTCACCTTGAGTCTCCTGCTGAATACGAGGATAATAAATGCAGAAGTTGAAACTCCAAAAAGCCAAGCAGTGAACATCTAGGGGCTCATTAGCAGGACATTTCCTGAATTTACACAAGAGATGTTTAATTCTGACCAGGCGTAGCAAATGATCCTTTGAAACACTCAGGGCATTCAGTGGAGAACCCAATGGGTATATCATATAAGAAAGACAGAAAAGTCCTCAGATGGGTCAAATAGACTGCTTGCCAAATAACTGCTTGCCAAAACAAATCCCAACTCTCTTTACAGAATGATCACAAATACTCAACAATGGTAGCATAACATTGGTCTTTTCCAGCATCCAAGCAGAAATTGGTAGACATGCCAAGAAGTAGGTCCTTTGTAACTCATGACCAGGAGAAAAATCAGCCCAAAGAAACAGATATAGAAATGACAGAAGTGATGAAGCCAGCAGACAAGAATGTTAAAATAGTTATTTTAACTAATAAATATATTTAAAGGAAAATAAGAATGTAACAAGTAGAGAAATGGAAGATATATGAAAAAAGAACCAAATGAGATGTGTAGGGATAAAAACTAGTACTATCGGAAATTAAAAAAGTAACAGCAGATTGGACACTGCAGAACAGAACAGCAAACTTGAAAATCTAACAGTAGACTTAAAGTGAAGCAGAGAAAGAAAACTGAAAACAATCAAATAACTCTTTTATATGTGGGACAATGCCAAGCAGTATACAACAAAATATATTTGACATTCTAGAAGGAGGGTGGAGCCAAAAGTATTATAAGAAATAATGGCTCAAAAGTTTCCAAGTTTGATGAAAATTGTCAGTTCACAGATCCATTAGTCTTAAGAAATCGAAAGCAAGACAGATACATGCTCAAATGCCAAGACATAGCAAATTCCTAAAAACCATTGATAAAGAATTTTGAAGGTAGCCAAAGAAGACAAGTGCAGAGAAAACAATAAGGCCTTTTTATCAGAAACTGTGCAAACCAGGAGATACTGAAATATTTTTAAAGCACCCAATGAAAAAATTATCAACATTTACATAGCCAGGAAAATATCCTTTGAAAATGAGGGTATAACAAAAACCTTTTCAGACAAAGAATTTGTTACTAACTGCCTGACATATGCTTCAGAAATATCTGCAGATGGGAAGAAAACAGATTGAATGAGAGGTTGGGTCTAGATTAAAAGAAAGAGATGATGACTGCAAGAAGTGATAAATACGTGAGTAAATATAAAATACATTTTCCTGGGGTGCTGGGGTAGCTCAGTTGGTTGAGCATCCCACTCTTGATCTCACTTCAAGTCTTGGTCTCAGAGTTGTGAGTTCAAGCCCCATGTTGGGCTCTGTGCTGGGTATAAAGCCTACTTAAAAAAACAAAACAAAAAACCATTTTCCCTAATTTTAAGTCTTTCAAAAAGATAATTCACTGCTTAAAATAAAAATCATAATGTAAGTTTTACAACATATGTAGAAGGAAAATGTAGGGAAATTGAAGTACGGTATTGGAAGGATAAAAAGTGTTCATATTTTACATGAAGTGAGAGAACATCCTTTGAGGTTATACTGTGTTGAGTTAAGGATGTATATTATAAATTTTTTTTTAATGTTTTTTTATTTATTTCTAGGAGAGAGAGAGAGAGAGACAGCGTGAGCAGGGGAGGGTCAGAGAGAGAGGGAATCACAGACTCCGAAACAGGCTCCAGGCTCTGAGCTGGCAGTCAGCACAGAGCCCGACGCGGGGCTCGAACCCACGAACTGCGAGATCATGACCCAAGCGAAAGTCGGACGCTTAACCGACTAAGCCACCCAGGCGCCCCAAGGATGTATATTATAAAACCTAGCGCAAACACCAAATATTAAAATTAAGAAGTATGCCTAATTAGCCAATAATGGATATTAAATAAAATGCTAAATCATGTTCATTTTAATTTTTTAAGGTATGTTTACACAAAGAAGACAGTAAAAGATGGAAGGAGTAATGTTAAGATACATAGAAAACAAATGGCAAGATTATAGATTTAAATCCAGTTGTATCAGTAATTTATTAATATAAGTGGTTTTAATCAGTCTTTCACAAACTTTTCTGTAAAGAACCAGATATTACAAAATATTAGGCTTTGTGATCAATATAGTAACTATTGAAGCTTTTATTTCTGCCAACATAGCCTGAAAGTAGTTATAGACATTACATAAATGAATAAGTGTGGCTGTGTTTCAGTAAAATAGTGTTTCATGTAATTGTCATGTGTTTAAAATACTATTTTTTTTAAAAAAGATTTTTTTGATGTTTACATTAGAGAGAGAGCGAGAAAGTGGCAGAGGGCCAGAGAGAGCGGGAGACAGGATCTGAAGCAGGTTCCAGGCCCTGAGTGTTAGCACAGAGCCCAGTGTGGAGTTTGAACTCATGAGCCATGAGATCATTACCTGAGCCAAAGTTGGATGCTTAACCAACTGAGCCATCCAGGCACCCCTAGAAAAGATTTTTAAGTAATCTCTACACCCAACCTGGGGCTCAACTCCCAATCCCAAGATGGAGAGTTGTGTGCTCTACCAACTGAGCCAGCCAGGTGCCCCATAAAATACTGTTTTTCTTTTTCTTTTTTCCCATCACTTCTTTAAAAAGTTAAAATCATTCTTAGTTTATAGGCTGTACAAAAACAGGTGAAAAGGTGCATTTGCCATGTGAACCTTCTTTTGATAGACCTTGACCTAAACCTCTGTCTCTGATCTGGTCACCACTAGTCACCTGTGGTAGTTAAGTTAAAATTAATTAAAGTTAAATAAAAGAGGTTGTCCAAGTGGATAAGAAAGCAAGCCCAACTATATGCTATGAAAATTCACTTTAAATATATAGTTTGAAATGAAAGGATAGGAAATGATGTATTACGCAGAGCTAATCATAAGAAAACTGGAATAGCTATACTAATATCAGAAAATGGAGCCATCAGAACAAGGAACATAAGCAGTAATAAAAAGGGATAATTTGTAATGCTAACAGGGCTAATTTCTCAGGAAGATATAATAATCCTGACAGTGTTTTCACCCAGTAACAGAGCTGAAAAATACATATATAATCTAAAAGTAAAATTGGAAATTTCAGCACTTCTTTCAATAATTGATAGTACAACTAGACAAAATAACTCAATGTAGAAGCCATGAGTGATGTTATCACAAACTGAATGTTACAAACATTTCTAGAACACCATATCCAAAGTAGAAAACACATTCTATTAAAATGATTAACAGTGCCTCAGATGTTGGTGAGGATGTGAATCAACTGGAACTCTTATATAGTAATTGTGGGAAGATTAAATCATGCAACCACTTCAGCAACATGTTTGGTAGTTTCTTATTAAGTTAAACCTATAGCTACCATACAACCCATCAGTTTCCATTACTGTCTACCCAAGAGAAATAAAAATGTATGTCCATACAAAGACTTGTACAGATGTTCATAGCAGCTGTACTTAAAATAACTAAAAACTGGGGCGCCTGGGTGGCCTTGTCGGTTAAGTGTCCGACTTCAGCTCAGGTCATGATCTCACTATTCGTGGGTTTGAACCCCGCGTCGGGCTCTGTGCTGACAGCTAGCTCAGAGCCTGGAGCCTGTTTCAGATTCTGTATCTCCCTCTCTCTGACCCTTCCCTGCTCATGCTGTGAAGGTGATAAATAAATAAATTTAAAAAATTAATTAAAAAATAAATTAAAATAAATTTTAAAAAAATAGCTAAAAGCTAGAAATAACCACAACATTCATCGGGTGATTGGATCAATAGATATATGTATACAGTGGATACTGCCCACATTAAAAAAGGAGAGTCCACTGCTAATACATGGAAAATGTGGCTAAATCTCAAAAACATTATGCTGAGCAAAAGGAGCCAGATAAAATAAGTGCATACACGTGGTGCCTGGCTGGCTCAGTCGGTTGAGCATCGGACTTTGGCTTAGGTCATGATCTCATGATTTGTGGGTTTAAGCCCCGTGTTGGGCACTGTGCTGACAGCTAGCTCAGAGCCTGAGGCCTGTCTTAAGATTCTAGGTCTCCCTCTCTCTCTGACCCTCCCTCTCTCTCTCTGAAAAATGAATAAAACATTACAAAAAATTTAAAAAAAAGAAGTACATACAGTATAATTCCATTTGTACGAAACTCTAGGAAAGACAAAGGAATGGTGACAGAAGGCACACCAAAGGTTTCCTGTGTCTGGGAGTGGGGTGACTGACTGGAATTGGGTCACAAGGGAACCATTTAGTCATTCTCTTCTGTTTTATATTTTGCTTATCTTAGTCTATTCTCTTGTCATGTTAGGAAGCTTATTCATAAAAACCAGTTCATGGTTGGCCACTTGTAAACAGGTAGCATGGGTAAAGTTGATTGGGTGGCCTAAATGCACATTGCCAAAATGTAGATCTATTTTACGCTTGTCCCTTGGCAGTTTTAGAAATCTGTTGCCTGTTTTATATCTGGTTCGTTAAGAAACATGTATTATTATTTATTTAATCTTTTACTACTCAGTTGGTACTAGGGTTAGGAGAACTTCATGTTTATGAAAAAGGTTTTATTTAATTATTTTATTCATTTATTTTAATTTATTTTTTAAATTTACATCCAAGTTAGTTAACATATAGTGCAACAACGATGTCAGGAGTAGATTCCTTAATGCTCCTTACCCATTTAGCCCATCCCCCCTCCCACAATCCCTCCAGTAACCCTCTGTTTGTTCTTTATATTTGAGTCTCTTATGTTTTGTCCCCCTCCCTGTTCTTATATTATTTGTGCTTCCCTTTCCTTATCTTCATCTGCTCTGTGTCTTAAAGTCCTCATATGAGTGAAGTCCTATGATATTTGTCTTTCTCTGACTGACTGAGTTGCAAATGGCAAGATTTCATTCTTTTTGATTGCCCAGTAATACTCCATTGTGTGTGTGTGTGTGTGTGTGTGTGTGTTTGTGTATACACCACATTTTGTTTATCCATTCATCCATTGATGGACATTTGGGCTCCTTCCATACTTTGGCTACTGTTGATAGCGCTGCTATAAACATTGGGGTTTTGCAGTGCAAAAGAGACCCTCTTCTCTGCATTCTCACCAACATCTGTTGTTGCCTGAGTTGTTAATGTTAGCCATTCTGACAGCTCTGAGGTGGTATCTCATTGTGGTTTTGATTTGTATTTCCCTGATGGTGAGTGATGTTGAACATTTTTTCATGTGTTGGTTGGCCATCTGGATGTCTTCTTTGGATTTAAAAAAAATTTTTAATGTTTATTTATTTTTGAGAAAGAGAGAGAGACAGAGACTAAGTTTAAGTGGGGGAGAGGCAGAGAGGGAGGGAGACACAGAATCTGAAGCAGGCTCCAGGCTCCTTGCTGTCAGCACAGAGCTTTATGTAGGGTTCAGACTCATAAACTGCGAGGTCATGACCTGAGCTGAAGTAGGACACTTAACCGACTGAGCCACCCAGGTGCCCCAAGTTGTCTTTGTTTTTTTTTTTTTTTTTTTTTTTAAAGTCCATTGGTTTAACAAGTCTTTATCAAATGTGTGGCATGTGGTAGGCACTGTCCCAGGTGCTGAAGATTCAGTCTTGTTTCTTATGGGACAGAGTTGATTAAATAGGATTTATGATACAATGTGATACATAAGTAGAATCATTTTGGAATACCCATCAGGGGCACTTAATCCTGATAAGGTGAAAGAATGATTTCCTGAGAGAGCAACTACCAGATGAAGAGAGAGCAACTCTGCGGATGAATAGAGGTGGATTGAAGATAGAGGGAACTGTACATGTTAAGATCTGGAGTCTAGAAACAATGTGGAATGATTGGGAATTCTGAGAAGTTCAGGTGGTGATGTTGACCCATCAAACCAAAACTAGCAGCTCTTTACTCTAGACATTTTGTTATATGAGAAAAAGTAATTCCCTGAAGCTATAATGGTAAGGTTTTTTTGTTACTTGAACATACCCATAACCAACACAGTGTGACAGCATATTTAAACTGAAGTAAAAGGGATGGATTAGATGACTTAGGGACAAAAGACATGAAGTCCTAAAACAGAATCAAATTTCAAGGAGAGGGTAGAAGTGTAGGGTCTGCAAAGGAATTTAAAAGTTGGTAAAGAAATAAGAGGAGAAATCAGAAAAGTAGTGTCACAGGATGGCTAGGTTTCAGGAAGGAAGGTCTGGTCACCAGTGTCACATGTTGCCAAATTAAGACAAAAGCCAAAGCATCCATTTAGTTTAACTAATAAAAGTCAGATTATGGTGAGTTTGGAGCAAATGGGACAGTTAAGAAATGGAGACTGAGTTCATAGAACTTTTTTTTCAGAATGGTAGGAGGAGTGTGTGTTAGCCGGAGGGGACTTTTTCAGAACAAATCTCCACAAGGTCCTTACTCTTAATCTTGTTTTTTGAGGCCAGCAGTATTTTAAAAAAAATCCAACGAAATTCGTATGTAAGTGAATATACTTGTAAACTTAACTTTTTGTGGCTTTTTTCAGGGGACCCAGTTTTAGTAAACCACACCTTCTATGAACATTTATTTTTCTTTAAAGTGTGTAGAACCTTAAACCAATAGTTTTATTTTCACTTACATTAGATTTTCTGTACATAAGAACTTAGTATTGAGATAATGATGTTTCTTTGCCAACAGTATAGAATAAGGGGTGGGGATGTTAGTTTTTCAGCATAACTGAACAATCTACATTCAACAATTGCAAAAACATAATTAAGATCTCAGCTATCCTGAACCTATAGGAGGAAGGGTTCTTTAAACTGGTATATGTTTATGCCTTTTGGGTCGTCGGTAAACTTGTTGAATGTATTTGCAGAAATTTTTATGTTACATTTTCCGTAGGATGTCCATAGCTTTCACTCAAAAGTTCTTTTTCATAAGAGGTTGTCTTATGTTGGATTTCCCAACAAGCAAACTCTGAGACAAAAATGTGAGTGCGCGTAGCTTATTTGGAAAACAATACCAGGAAACAGGTAGTGTAGATCATATGTCAGGTTTATCCCAGCCCTGGCTCAGGGCTGCTCTCAGGAAGGGTTAACTCCCTTGCACTGTAGTCAGAAAAGACTTGCATGGCTGCAGGTTAGCCTGCACCGGAATTATAAGTGCTGTGAAGATCAAAGTGAGGTGCTGCTGGCATCTGCTACAGAGGTAACCGTACAATGTAATTTCATTTCTTGGTTAATTTGAAATATTAAAAAAATTGGGATTTTTTTTAAAGATTTTTTTTAAAGTAATCTCTATGCCCAATGTGGAACTTGAACTCATAACTCTGAGATCAAGAGCCAACATACCTCTACCAGCTGAGCTGGCAAGGCACCCCAAAATATTTAAAAATTATTCGATGAAAATTCTTTGACATTAAGAAATAATAATAATGGTGGTACTATGGTTATTTTTAAATAGAGTTTGTATCCCTTAGAGATACATAGTGAAATATTTATGGATGAAAGGATACCTGGAATTTGCTTTAAAATGATCTATTGGAGAGGGAAAAGTCTCATCATATGTTGATTGTTGCTGAAGTTGTGTGATGAGTTCATGGATTTTATTATACTAGTTACTATTTTGGGATTTGTTTCAACATTGCTTAATAAAGGGTTTTTTTGTGTGTTTCCTTTTTTAAAATTCAAGTATAATTAACATACTTATATTAGTATTCAGATATACATTATAGTGATTCAGTATTATAATAGTTTCAGGTATACAATATAGTAATTCAGCAGTTCTTTATGTTACTTGGTACTCATCACAATAAACATACCCTTGATCCTCTTCACCTGTTTGACCCATCCCCCCCACAACTTCTGTCTGGCAACAACCAGTTTGTTCTCTATATTAAGGACTCTGTTTCTGTCTTTGTTTTGTTTTTTAAATTCCACATATGAATGAAATCATACGGTATTCTTGATGGACTTATTTTATTTGGCATAATGCCCTCTAGGTCCATCCATGTTCTTGCAGATGGCAAGATTTGATCCTTTCTTTTATGGCTAATATCCCATTGTATAGGTACCATATCTTTATCCATTCATCTATGGATGGACGCTTGGGCTGCTCCCACTTCTGGCTATTGTAAATAATGCTGCAGTAAACATAAGGGTACATATATCTTTTCAAATTAGTGTTTTTGTTTTCTTTGCGTAAATACCCAGCAGTGGAATTATTGGATCATACTTTAATGCTGTTTTTAATTTTTTGAGGCACCTCCATCCTGTTTTCCACAGTGGCTACCCTAGCTTGCATTCCCACCAACAGTGTATGAGGAGAGTTCCTTTTTCTCCACATCCCCACCAACACTTATTTTTTCTGTTTTTGATTTTGGTCATTCTGGCAGGTGTGAGGTGATATCTCATTGTGGTTTCGATTTCCATTTCCCTGGCAATTAGTGGTGTTGAACACCTTGATTTGGTTTCATTTTCTTCTAAAATGTTCAGTGGTACCATTTTGCTAAATAGAAATATCTCTGTCTGAAGTTAAAAAAGTTCCAGGTCATATGAATAGGTAAGTAACTAGTATCAGACAGCAAGAAACACATGCACTGTTTTTTTTTTCTTAAATTGTAGAGTTATCAAATGTGCACATGAACAAATCAGTTCCTTTAGAAGTCGTCAGGCAGAATTTATTATTACTCTTGTTTTGCTGATGTTTCAGTTGCATTTACTTAAAAAATCACCAACATTTTATTCAGATACCTTGCTTTTACTTATTAATCATTTTTATCAGTCAGCTGGCTGGCCCCCAAATAAGGTGTCAGTGTTTTGCTTTTAATAAGACATGATCACCATCTGGTGGTGAATAACAGTAACTTTGGTTTGTATGCTTATAGGGTTTTTAATAGTGTTTTGATATGCATTTTCTTGTTCTTTGAAATTACATTTCCGTAATTAAAATCTGAAACCNCCTGAGGAACCTCCACACTGTTTTCCAGAGGGGCTGCACCAGTTTTGAAACCCATTTCTGCCAAGATTTCCAGAAACACTAAGATGACATAGTATGTTACTCACCTAGTTATCTCTGCTTGTCAAATGAATGTTGATTGAAGGAAAAAATATAACCTGGTCTCTTGTTAGCAAGGAATAAAGACTGTACATTTCACAAGGAAATGGAGTTCTGTTCTGATTTTTTTGTTCTTTGTTAGTTTGTTTTTTAAGTAGTCTCCGCACCCAGTGTGGTGCTGGAACTCACAGCTCCAGGATCAGTTGACCGATTGAGCCAGCCAGGTGCCCTTTTGTAGGCATTTATTTAAACACACAGACTTCATTATTTGCTTCTATATACAGATTTCATGAGAGCATTTACCTCCTCCAGTTCTCCCCTCGAAAGGGAAAAACATAAACTGCAAATAAGTTGTCTTGAATTGGTCATACCACCTGATGGCTCACAGTGAACTGAAACCCAAAGCCACTCTTGCCATCATTTTTATGTCCTTTTCCTCATCACTTTCCTGCATACTGTTAGTTCACATAATTTCTCTTTGGCACCTGTAGCAGCTCTCTTTTTCTCTAGCAGCTGCAGAACTGTTTTACTTTCTTCCTTCTCTTCCTGTTTTCCTTCTCTGTTTTCTTTTTTTTTTTTAATGTTTTATTTATTTCCAGGAGAGAGAGAGAGACAGCGTGAGCAGGGGAGGGTCAGAGAGAGAGGGAATCACAGACTGAAACAGGCTCCAGGCTCTGAGCTGGCAGTCAGTACAGAGCCCGATGCAGGGCTCGAACCCACGAACCGCGAGATCATGACCTAAGCGAAAGTCGGACGCTTAACCGACTAAGCCACCCAGGCGCCCCACCTTCTCTGTTTTCTTGTCTCTTGTTCCAGTTCATCAAATTGTTGAGTGAATCATGAACTGTACTTGATACTGAGAATACAGTGATGAAAAAGGAAGTTGGATCTGGCCCTTGTCTTCATGGAGCTTACATCTGAGGATGGGAGAGAGGAGGAAGAGATAGATGGTAGATAATTACAAAGTGAGACTTAAAGATAATTAACACTATATGATGTTAATATTACCCTCACTGAGAATATATACTGTTGTGGATTTTGTTTTTTAGATAAAAGTTTTCCAGAAAGCATGTTTGAAGTGCAATGACTTTTAAAATTTTAACTGTAACAATGGATTGGAAAATAGAGGTAATGGCTGCACTGTATTGTGAGTCTGATTAATGCCACTGAGATGTACACTTAAACATGGTTAAAATGTTAATTTTATGTTATTTGTATTTTACAATTTAAAAAGTTAATTACGTAATGAAAGAAAACCCATTGATATGTTTACTTAAAAAAAAATTTTTTTTTAATGTTTTATTTATTTCTGAGAGAGAGACAGCATGAGCAGGGGAAGGTCAGAGAGAGAGGGAGACACAGAACCTTAAACAGGTTCCAGGCCCTGAGCTAGCTGTCAGCACAGAGCCCAACGCGGGGCTCAAACCCACGAACCGTGAGATCGTACCTGAGCTGAAGCTGGATGCTCAACCGACTGAGCCATCCAGGCGCCCCAATTTGTATACTTTAAATGGATGAATTTAAGTGGAGCTGTGTGTGCAGAAAGGGTGGCTTGATTCATAGGTTAGGTCTTCTGAACTGTTCCTCTATTGATACTTTAAGAAACGTTGGAAAGACTGCTGGGCTGGGAAAGTTTGGGCTCTTGCTTGGCCATTACTTGGTGGAAGGGAATTCACATCACATCTTAGTTAACTAAATTTTCTAGTCTGTTAGAGAGTGTGAATTAGACTGCTTTCAGTTCAAAATTCTAAGATCCTAAGATTGATTGTTGTGTTATTATTAGGCAAATAAATACCTGCCTCAATACCTAGGCATAGACATTAAACAGTAGAGCTGGAGGATTTTAGATCAACTCTATTTATGGACAAGAAAATTGAAGTTTGTACCTCTTTCTTCTGACCATGTCTAATGCTTTTTATATATAGTAGAGCTTTTAAGTATTAGTTAAAATATTAGGTATAGGCTTCTAAGTGAAATGTGAACATTTGAAATGATGAAGAGTATCAGAAATAAGACATGATCAAATAAATTTATTTGACTTTATTAATGTCTCTATGTATATGTTCCCTTTCTGACTTAGTATGATTAAACAAAAAGTGGATTCTACTTTTAAAAACGAACAAATTGGGATCACATTGAAGACAAATACATAGTAGGCACTTCCTGAGATTAAGATTGGTGAAGATGCTTGTTGGAAACTTTCTACATTTTGCACTTGTCCTTGAGGGCACTTCTCTGCATCTCCGCTGCTGCAGCCTTAGCCTGGGCCATGATTTTCTTTTGCTGAAGTGTGGCAGCAGCCCCCTAATTAGTAATATTTGCTTCCCTCTCATTCATTCCTCACAAAGCAACCCAAATGACCTCCACATCTCCTTTACCTTTTTAAATTATGGAAAATGTGAAAGATATAAAAGTAGAAAGTTGTATAATGAACTGACATATACCTATCACTCCCCCCCTTCAATAAATTTTATGATTTTGTTTCATCTGTAACTCCTTCCTCCCCCCCACCCCCCCAGCTGCCCAGTTTATTTTGAAGCAGATCATGGACACAGAATGTTCTTTTAAAAACTTGGATCGTGAAACTTTCCTAAATTTCTTTCTCAAGTTCTCATTACACTTAAAATCTCAACTCTTTACATGGCCCCCAACGCTTTATAGGATTTGACTCTTGCTTACTTCACCAGCTACACCAAAGCTTTCGGCTGCCCCAGGACTTCTATACAGGCATTTCCTTGTGGCCAGCATGTTCTTCTCTTCTTTGTCTTGGTTGGCTACTTCTTTAAGGTCTCATCTTTTTTAATGGTTTTACTCTTTGTAAAATGTTTCCTTAAAATGTTAGCAATTGATGCATCTAGGTAAAGGGTGTACTAGTCTTTCAACTTTCGCTATTTGAGTTTTTTGGGGGAAAAGTCTTCCTCTTCCTTAAATACTGTCATATTACTATTTCTTTTCAAATTTGTTTTGGGTCTTTCTCTCTCTCCTCTCTACCCCTCAAGTCCTCTGATTATTCAGTTGAGAGAAGGGAAATAAAATCATCTGATTAGAGTTTAAGACATATGGTACTGGAAGCCATTGTCTCCAGTATCTCAGATTCCCTCTGCCAGGACGTTGTTCCTTATGTATAAGGAAAAGAAAACCCCTTAAAGACTGACAAATGTAAGTGTGGCTCACATCATCTTACCCAGAGAGAGGCCTTTCCTTTCCATAAGAAATCTCTATCATCTTCTTTGGGAAGGAGGGCTAAGTTGCTGGTTATCACAACCTCCAACCATGCTGATATTTGCAGTACACTGATTACTTTCTTTGTAGCAGACACATTTTCACAGTTTTGGTTCTCAAATAATCTGAGCCATATTTGGTTTCTCTACCTGTAAGGGAATAGCAGTTATGATTCTAAATGAAACTCACAAACCTAAAGTGGAGCATCAGATACCCCTTGGTTTATTTGGCTGCATAAAAGGTCTTCTTGGATTTATTTTTCTCCACTGTGGTAATAAACTGAGCTTAGTGATTTAAATTAAACTTACTTGGCATCTCTGAACTGTGGCTTTTCAGAGAGTGGCCTAAATTACAGTTCATTGTCTCAACTATTCTTCTGCTTTTCAGAAAATTTTAGGATGATTGAGTAATTGAATTATTTGAAGATAAGGTATATAAATACATGACAGTTATTTCAAGGATTAAGTGGTCTGTGGGAATAGTCTCATTGCTAATGAATTTGCTGATCTGTGTGCTCCCTCAACAGAGTTTGGGAAAAACTGGGCAATAAGTAAAAGTTTATTGTAAGGCTATTTTTTAATCATTATATCTGAAATCAAATGTTCTTTGATCAGTGACCTATATGAAATCAACTATTTTTGTGACTCTAAGCGTATCTTTGCTTACAAGCATAGAGGAATTTTCGGTGCATCTGGGTGGCTCAGTCAGTGTCCAACTCTTGATTTCTGCTCAGGGTCATGATCTCACGGTTCATGGGATCGAGTTCTGCGTCAGGCTCTGCACTGACAGTGGAGCCTGCCTGAGATTCTCTCTCTGCTCCTTCCCTGCTCGTGCATGCACACGTGTGCTCGCTCTCAAAATAAACTTAAACTTATATGCTTGGGGTTTGTTTTTTTTTTTAAGTAAAACTTTATTGAGAAATGAGAAGAATTCTGTCATGTAGTTATTATGAGTTGCTGTGAAGTTTGACCATTTAGAGAGCAGAATTATAAGTAGTAAGACTAGAATTGCAGAAGCAGTAGCATTCTTAAGGCTTGGTGCCGGAAAGATGCTTAGAAAAATGTCCAAATATAGAACATCTTTGGGTGATTGGATCAGTAATGCAGTCTGGGATTTTGCCACTTCTTGCTGCTTCATGCCTACATCATCTTGGCAGGGCCTTCATGAAATCACACAGCCCTGACCTTTTCTTCTGCATCACAGTCTTTCACCTCCTGAGGCCTTGTGAAAGAAATGGGTCAGTTAAAGGTTATATATCATATCTGTCTAGTGAAGGGTTCAGCTGTGACAAAACCTATATTTTTCAGAATAACGTGAAGTTCGTTAAGAGATACATTTATAGAAGGCAGTTAATAATTACATAATACTTTGGAAATGAGACTATTTAGAAAATGTTCCAGGTGATAAATAAGTGAATTTACAGATTGTCACTGTGTGTTTTAGAAAATGATCATGTGTTTTAAAAATACGACTGATAATTTATAGCTGCACTGTCCAAAATCATAGCCATTTGCTACATGTGGATATATAAATTTAATTTAAAAAATTAAAAAGTTTAGTACCTCAGTTTCATTAGCCACATCAAGTGTGCAGTAGTCACATATAGATGGCTCTGTATTGGAAAGGACAGAATGGTCTATTGAACAGACAGCATGTTTAGAGAATACAAAGTGTGGGAATTTAAAAATTTTCAATTTAATCATGATGTTAATTATAATTTTTCTGTTGAAGTCTTTGCCTGTTTCTTATCAATCGACAAAATATTAAGAGCCACTAGTGTCCATAAAGGTCATCAGCCTGTCAGTTCTATTTGAAACAAAATATATAAGCAAAACAGTTGTTAACTAGACTTACTGTGGTGATCATTTTGTAGTATATACAAGTACTGAATTATTAAGTTGTGTATCTGCAATTAATGTCAATTATGTCTCAAAAATATAAATCAGTTATTAGTAAATTGTGGGTTGTACGTTTTAGTTTTAAATATGCTAGCTCTGTATGATCCACCGGTAGCCACTAGACATAAGTGGCTCTTGGGCACTTGAATATGGCTAGTGTGAACTGAGATGTGCTGTTAGTGTAAAATGCAAAATATGTTTTTAATACTTAGTACAAAATAGAAGATGTAAATTGAGTGAAGAGGGTCTAAAGGTACAGACTTTCAGCTGTATATATAAGTACCTCATGGGAATACAATGTAGAACATGGTGACTGCAGTTAGTAATATTGTATTGCATGTTTGAAAGTTGCTAAGACAGTAAATCTTAAACATTCTTATCACAAAAATTTGTGATGAGAATCACATCACAGAAATGTTTGAAAGTTGCTAGGAGTAAATCTTAAACGTTCTCCGCACAAAAATTTTTTGTAGCCATGTAAGCTGATAGATGTTAACTAACTAAACTTATTGTGATCATTTTACAATTTATACAAATACTGAACCACTGTGTTGCACAAATGAAACTAATATGGAGCACCTGGGTGGCTCAGTTGGTTGAGCATCCAACTTCAGCTCAGGTCATGATCTCATGGTTCATGGGTTTAAGCCCCACATCGGGCTCCACGCTGACAGCTCAGACCCTGAAGCCTGCTTCAGATTCTGTGTTTCCCTTTCTCTCTGTACCTCCCCTACTTCCCTAATGTTTAATAAACATTTGAAAAATTAAAAAAAAAAACTAATGTTATGTGTCAGTCATATTACTTTATATATTTACTTTAATATTTATTTATTTTTAAGAATGAGAGAGCATGAGAAGGGGGGGCAAAGAGAGAGGGGGTAATGGAGGATCCAAAGTGGGCTTTGCGTTACAGCAGCAAGCCTGCTGTGGGGCTCGAACTCATGAACCATGAGATCATGACCTGAACCAAAGCTGTACATTCAACCACCTGAGCCACCTAGGCACCCCTTCACAATTTAAAAAAACAAAAATATCAAGTGAAAGAAACATAAAATATCTGGTATTTTAAATCCTGAGTATATATTGAAATAACATTAGGATATGTAGTGTTAAATAAAATATATTATTAAAATTAATTTTGACTCATTTTTATGAATGACTACTAGAAAATTTGAAATTATGTGACTCATCTTATATTTCTCTTAGACAGTGCTGTGCAAGAGCCAATGCCCTAATAAGCAATTCAAGTAATATATAATTTATTTCTATATGCCTAAATCAATAATAACTATAGTTGCCAAGTGGGATGAAATCCTGGGGGTTTTTTTGCACATATTTATTTCTTTTAGATTTTTAGAAATACAGTAGTACCAATTGTATCAATTTTTTTGTATGTGATTTCATATATTTATATGTATGATAATGGAAGACATGTATAAAACACTGATGCAAAGCTTTCAGCCAGTTGCTAAGGGAGTGATACAGGCAGAATGAATACTTTGGGCATTCCAAGGATAAACATGTTGCTGGAATCATTAAAAGGCTGTCACAGAGACCTTGGGCCTTGTATTGATAGGACATAGAAAGAGAAACACAATTCAAGTGAGAGAAAACAGTAAACTAGAGGGCTTGAATAGAACCCACATAGGTAGTGGACTGGATATGCTTAGTGAACAGGCCAGAATGTGATTTGAATCAAGGATTTCAGTATAAACATGAGAGTGATTGGAGAATTAGGTTGAGACCAACTTGAAGACTCTGACGCTAGAGTAAGAAATCTGGATGAGTTTAATATAGGTATTTATGAGCCAGAAAAGGTGTTGGTGAATGCGAAGTGTTATGAAAACAGTATTTTTGGAAGATTGGTTTGGTTATAAGAGATTATCGTAGTTATTTTTCTGAAGTGAGAAGGTACAATATCCTAGAGAAATTGGGGAAAATTGGGTGCAGGGTTGAGATAGCTAAAGGCTGAATCATCAAGACTATTGTGTTTGGGAAGGCGGAAAAGATGAAATTGAAAGAGACTTTGGTTCCACAAGTGTCATAACAGAAATAAAAATAAAGATGTTTCAGCTTTATGTATTTTAAAGCTTTAAAACTGTAAAATAGCTAAAGTAGCCCATTACAGATGAGGAATTTGAGATTCACTGTTTAAAGAATTTTACCAGAAAAATCATGATCATCTTGTATTAAGTGGTGGAGCTGACAGTTGAGCCCTGGTCTTTTTATTCCGATTGTGTTGTCATTGGAGTCTACTCGCATGCCCAAGCCAGTGCCTCCGGTTTTCTTGACTTTCTCTGTTCCTTTTCACAACCAGTCAGTCACTTGGCTGTGTTATTTTTTTCCAAAATATTTCCCAGATCTGCCCACTTCTGTCTATACTACCTCTCTCTACCTGTGTTCCCGTCTTTCTGGGTTGATATTTTCCGGAAATTACATCTAATCTTTGTCTTGCATCCACCACCCAAAACAAGCAAGCAAATAAAAGCAGTCTGTTTTCCTACAATTCAGTTGCTTTCTAAAATGCAGAGAGAGTACTCTCTTGCCTAAATTTTTAAAAAAAATGTAAACTGCTTAACCTGGATTTATAAAGCTCTTCATGATCGTGTCCTTTTTCTGTGTCCATGCCTCCAGTTCCGTGATCACTTTCTTTTTCAGTCTTTTGCATCTGCTGTTACTCCTGTAAGTAAGGTACATTCTTCCCTTTTCTCTGTTTCACCTTCAATCCCAAGTTCAGGTTTGGACTTAGAATAATAGTCTGTCTACTTGTCTGTAACCACCCTTCCTATGCTTCTTTCTACCACCACCACCCAATATCCAACCCATCACCTACTGTCGAACCCCCTAAAAAGATTCATTTGAGTAGGCCCACTAAGGATACTTTTTCTTGTTTAGTAATAGTGTTCCCACAGAAATTTGTTGGATGAGTCAGTGTTTTTTTACTTCAGAGTCCTTTCAAGTTAAAATTAGCTTAGTGGAGAATGAGGAGTCTGAAAGAATGACTGAAAAATTAGTCCATGATTTCCCAACCTGTTCTTAAGAATGCTTGTATCCTAAGATAAGATAGTGTATGTATGTTTCACACAAAATTCCATGGTCAAATATATTAGGTGAATGTTGAAGATTATGTCCTTATCTTGAATATTCACAGTACACACAAGATCCATCAGTAAAGATGTCAAGAAGTCCTGCACTAAAAACAAAAACAAAACCCTTTTTTTGATTCAATATTTTTCTTTTCTTTTTTTAAAAAATTTTTAAGTTTATTTATTTATTTTGAGAGAAAGAGAGGGAGGGAGGTAATCCAAAGCAGGCTCCACACTGTCAGTGCAGAGCCCAACATGGGGCTTAAACCCACGAACCGTGAGATCATGACCTGAGCCAAAACCGAGAGTTGGATGCTTAACTGACTGAGCCACCTAGGCACCTCGATCCAGTATTTTTCTAATGTATTTGATTATGGAAACTTTTTAGAGAACATTTCTCTTAGGTTACTAGTGGTATTTGGAAAATGCTAAATTTGATAGCTGTGTATGTGTGTCCTTTGTTTCCCTAGAGTCTAACTGATATAATTAAACAACATAATCACATCATGCCCAAGGGATATATGGAGGAATTCCGGTTGTTTACACTTAGAAGAGAAAACCTGAGGGAATTACAGTCTTCAAATATTTGAAGGTGATACCAGAAGAGGAATTGAAAGTGTTGTCTTTGAAACTAGAGAATAAGAGTAAGAACCAGGGAAGGAAGGAGTAGGAAGGCAGATTTTGACTTTGTATAAGGCTACCTTTTGAATAACTAGAACTTAGGAAGATAAGTCAGTTTTCTGTCCCTGAAGGTTGTCAAGTGAAGATCCATAGGATGCAGTAGAGGACTTTAGCACGCAAAGAAGGTATAGATCGGAAAAATAGTTTTCTGAAATAGTTTGAAAACCATTGGACTCTTTCTGAGATATCCATATGCATATCCAACGTGGAATTTATATTCCTTGATTCTTTCTAAATTCTATGAATCTGTTTCTTGGCCTGTAATCTAGTAAATTATCTAAATACATGTTATGAGAAACAGACACTAGTAGAAATTTTAGTTGTATGATTAAAGACTATTACTTGATGATAATAGAGCACAAAGTACAGAGAGTTCACATATACCCTCTTTCCCAAAACACAGCCTCCCCACTAGCCATATCCTGGCACCACAGAAGTACATTTTTTACAGTTAATGGAACTACATTGACGTATCATTATCACTCAAAACCCACAGTTTACATTCGAGTTCATTTGTACTTGATAATGCTTTGAAAGAAAATGTGAATATTCCTGCTTATCTTTAGGAGAATGGTTTTCGGTTATTTCTTGATCTAGTTTAGTCTTTTCTGATTCAGAGGTCTAAAAGATAGTTAAAGCAACATCCTCTAATTTGAAAATGTATTCACGGATGGGGGAAGTTCTTAATTTTTTTTTTTTTTTTTTTTAAATCTTAAGTGTTTATAAATATTTTATTTTGTGGGCTAACAGTATTTTTTCTTTCTTTTAAGTACCAAAAGAATTGGTGGAGCTCCATTTGAAGTTGATGAGGAAGATTGGCAAATCTGTTACAGCAGACAGATGGGAAAAATATTTGATCAAGGTAAATATTAAAAATTACCTTTTCTGGGGCGCCTGGGTGGCTCAGTCGGTTAAGCGTCCGACTCTTGATTACAGCTCAGGTCATGATCTCCATGGCATCCTGGCATGGAGCCTGCTTAAGATTCCCTCCCTTCCTCTCTGCTCTTCTTTCCCTCCTCTCAAAAAAATTACCTTCTCTGTTACTGAAATATTACTCTAGCTAGCATAAACTGATGTGTCTCATAATATGGTGAATTTTTTAAATGGTCTACTAAAAGTTGCAAAATATGACTTAGAAATCCATACAGTTACTATCAGTATGTGATTCTCTTCTGCAACTACTAAGTGTTTATTCCTAAAATTAGGTTTCAGAGGTGTTATGTCTCTTTTGTGCCTAACACTGTGCCTAGGACTTTCATGTCTTTTCTCATTTAATCCGTAAAACCATCCTGGTAAATCAAGTAAGACATAGATAAGGCAAAGAAAGTTGTCATTTTTCCTTGAGATCACACAGTATACATAGAGCCAGAATTTGTCTGTTACTTAAATGGTAAAATGTCATAACACCTTTAAGTCCGTGTAGGAGACTACCAAGTTAGCAATAAGGCCAAGCTTAGTGAAAACAACCTGGGAAATCAGAATGCTGACTGATAAATCATTCAGGAAAAATGGTCTGAAATGGATTTCCGACTTTGAGACCTACACAGTTTTTGGAAGCCCAAGCTGATAAATGTACCTACCTCCATGATATCTTTTGGGAGTATTTTGAATTCTATAACATACCAGAATATTAGGTTATATTTTTTGGTAGTTTGAAAACTATATGATTTTCTTGTCATTTAAAAACATACATGTTTATATACCCATGTATTTTCATACCTGCGTTCTTTCTTGGGGGGGGGGTATATATATATGACTTTAGAGTACTATGAAAAGAGGAATTGTCAGGGAATAAGAGTTGCTTGTTAACATTATTATAAAAATCACATGTGCTTTTCCAGTTATCTTTGCTGTATAACACATCATTCCAAATTATGTGACATAAAATAATAGTTTTAATCAGTTTACTGATTCTCTGGGTCAAGAATTTTAAAAGGTCTCTTTCACCATTTTCTGTTGGTGGAAAGCAGCCACGATTCTGGCCACATTTCAGAGAAGAGATATAGACCCCAAACTAATGTTGAATAAAGTCTCCAAAATATATTAAACTGTGAGTGATACCTGAGCAGATTTTTATCTATTCGAAGTGCTTTAGGGGCACCTGGGTGGCTCAGTCAGTTAAGTGTCCAGCTTCAGCTCAGGTCATGGTTTTGCGGTTTGTGGGTTCAAGCCCCACATTAGGCTCTGTGCTGACAGCTCAGAGCCCAGAGCCTGCTTTTGATTCTGTCTCCCTCTCTCTCTGCCCCTTTCCTCCTTGTATTCAGTCTGTCTCTGTCTCTCAAAAATAAATAGGTGTTTAAGAAAATTAAAGTGCTTTAGCAAGTACCAGTGAAATTACTGTTTTGCCTTTAATAAAATATTTATTAATGATTAAGAGTCAAGTTTTGGAAGACATGAACAGACAGTTCTCCAAAGAGGACATCCAGATGGCCAATAGACAAAAGAAACAGTGCTCAGCATCACTCATAATCAGGGAAACACAAAACCAAACTGAGATACCACCTTATGCCAATCACAGTGGCTAAAATGAACAAATCAGACTATAGATACTGGTAAGGATGTGGAGAAAAGAGCACCTTCCTACACTGTTGGTGGGGACGTAAACTGGTGCAGCCCCTCTGGAAGACAGTTTTTTGGAGGTTCCTCAAAAATTTAACAATAGTACTCCCCTATGACCCAGCAATAGCACTACTAGGAATTTACCCAAGGGATACAGGAGTATCCGATGCTGATGCATCGGAGCACATGTACCTCAGTGTTCATAGCATAACTTTCAACAATAGCCAAATGATGGAAAGAGCCTAAATGTCCATCAACTGATGAATGGATCAAGAGGATGTGGTCCTTCATGGAATGCTACATGGCAATGAGAAAGAATGAAATCTGGCCATTCGTAGCAATGTGGATGGAACTCGAGGGTGTTAATGCTGAGTGAAGTAAGTCAGGCAGAGAAAGACAGATACCATGTTTTCACTTACTAGTGGAACAGGAGAAACTTAACAGAGAACCATGAGGGAGAGGGAGGGAAGCAAACCATGAGCGACTCTTGAGTACTGAGAACAAACTGAGGGCTGATGGGGGTGGGGGAGAGGGGAAGGGGGGTGATGGGCATGGAGGAGGGCACTTATTGGGATGAGCACTGGGTGTTATATGGAAATCAACTTGACAATATAAAAAAAATGTGAGGAAACCGGAAAAAAAAGAATCAAGTTTTGGAGCTTAAAAAGAGATGCTAGAATTTCAGGACACCGATTTTTACATGTCTTAAAGGTTGTTGTCCCTTGTAAATAAATGTGGATTTGTTATTAAAATGGTTTGTTTGTTTACATGTTCTGAGAATTTAGGTAGAAATATCTTGTGTACTATTCCCATCTCTTGTTAAACATTAGAACCATGGATAATCTACTTTGTACCTTTGTGTCTATTTCTTCATAAAATGTGAGAAATGTGATGATTTTATAAGTCCCTTTAGTTCTCTGGTCAAACCTACAAGTTCTAGTTCATTTTTTTAAAAATTGAGATATTCACACAACGTAAAATTTGGCCTTTATAAGTATGCAGTTCAGTGTTTTTTAGTATATTCACTAGGTTGTACAATCAGAATATTTTTATCACCTCCAAAAGGAACTCCATACTCATTAACAATTACTCTCCTTTCCCCTTGTCCTTACAAACTACTAATCTGTTTTCTAATTCTATGAATTTGCCTATTCTGAACATTTCGTATAAATAAAATCATACAGTATGTGGCCTTTTGTGTCTGGCTTCTTTCACATAGCATAATGTTTTCAAGTTGCATCCCTGTTAAAAGTATGAATTAATGCTCTGCTCCTTTCTATGCCTGAATAATGTTCCATCGTATGGATATACCACTTTTTATTTTATCTACTTACCAGTTTATGATATTTGGCTTGTTTCCATCTTTTGCTGTTATGAAAAGTGCTGCTATGAGTAGACATGTGATTTCATTTCTTATATCTAGAGTGGAATTGCTAGGTCATTTAGTAATTCTGTGTTTAACTGTTTTGACTACTTAACTGCCAGGCTGTTTTCCAGAGCTGTACCATTTTACATTTTCACTGGCGATTTTTGAGGGTTCCGAGTTTCCACATCCTTCCTCACTAACGCTTATGATTGATTGATTGATTTTAACCAGCCTAGTGAGGGTTCTCATCATGGTTTTGATTTCTACTTTCCTTATGACTAAATGATGTTGACTGTTCTTTTCATATACTTCTGGGTCATTGTACATCTTTGAGAAAATGTGGAAAAATGTCTACTACTGTCCTTCTCCTTTGTTCAGTTGGTTGTGTTTTCGTTTTTGAGTTTTATGAGATCTATATATTCTGCTTACTAGACACTTGCCACATACATAATTTGCATACATTTTTTCCCCATTTGGTGTTTTGTCTTTTACTTTCTGTGTAATGTTCTTTGTGCGTGAAGGTTTTAATTTTGATGAAGTCCAGGATAGTTTTTTCTTTTGTGGCTAGTACTTTGGTGATATATCTAAGAAGCTATTGCCCAAACTAAGATCATAAAGATGTAATCCTCTAATTTGTTCTAACAGTTCTGTACTTTTAGCTTTTATATTTAGATCTATGATCTCTTTTAAGTTAATTTTTGTGTATAAGATAGGGGTCCAACTACATCCTTTTGCATGTGGATATCCAGTTAGTTATTTCATTACCATTTGTTAAAAAAAAGACCATTCTTTCCCATATGTGATTACCTTGACATCCTTGTAGAAAATCACTTCAACATAAATATATGAGTCTATTTCTGAAGTTGCTATTCTGTTGTCTTCTAGGTCATCATTTATGCTAATACCATACTGTCTTGATTATTACAGCTTTGTGATAAGCTTTGAGATGGTCTTTTTCAAGATTGTTTTGACTTTTCTGCTTTCCTTGCATTTTCTTAATGAGTTTGAGGATCAGCTTGTTAATTTCTGCAAAAATGCCCACTATGATTGAGATAGGGTTAGATATAATCTGTAGATAAATTTGGAGAGTATTACGTTCTTAACAAAAATAAGTTTTCTTTTTCTTTTTTTTTTTAATATTTTTTATTTCTAGGAGAGAGAGAGAGAGAGACAGCGTGAGCAGGGGAGGGTCAGAGAGAGAGGGAGATACAGACTCTGAAATTGGCTCCAGGCTCTGAGCTGGCAGTCAGCACAGAGCCCGATGCGGGGCTCGAACCCACGAACTGCGAGATCATGACCTAAGCGAAAGTTGGACGCTTAACCGACTAAGCCACCCAGGTGCCCCCAAAAATAAGTTTTCTGATCCATGGATCAAGATGTCTTTCAAAATATTTAGGTCTTTAATTCCTTTCATTAATGCTTCCTAGTTTTCTAAGTCTAGTTTTATACTTCATTTGTTCAGTTCCTTAATATTTTCTTGGTTTTGGTGTTGTTGTAAATGTAATTGTTTTTCTTAATTTCGTTTTCATATCATTCATTGCTAATGTGTGGAAATATACTAGTTTTTGTGTATTAATATTGTGTCTTGCATCTTTTCCAGACTTGATTATTAGCTCAAATAGTTTTATTTATTTACTTAATTTATTTTTATAGTTTATTTTTAAGACAGAGACAGGATGAGTGGGGGAGGGACAGAGAGAGAGGGAGATACAGAATCTGAAACAAGCTTCAGGCTCCGAGCTGTCAGCACAGAACCTGATGCGGGGCTCAAACCCAAGAACTGCAAGATCATGACCTGCGCCAAAGTCAGACGCTCAACCGACTGAGCCACCCAGGTGACCCTCAAATAGTTTTATTGTGGATTTTTAAGACTTTCTATGTATGAGATGATGTCATCTCCAAATCCAGATAGTTTTACTTCCTCCCTTCCAATCTGGAGATCCTTTATTTCTTTTTCTTGCATAATTGCTTTCCCCAGAATCCTTGGTACACTGTTATATAGAAATGGTGAGAGCAGACATCCTTGTCATGTTCCTGATCCTGGGAGGAACGATTTCAGTCTTTTAAGATTTAATATGATATTAGATAGGTGTTTTTTTTTTAATAAAATTATTTTTAAGTTTATTTTCGAGAGAGACTGAGAGAATGAGCAGGGGAGGGGTGGAAAGAGAGGGAGAGAGAGAATCCCAAGCAGGCTCTGCACTCTCAGTGGAGAGCCTGATGCAGGACTTGAACTCATGAACTGTGGAGTCATGACCTGAGCCAACACCAAGAGTCAGGCACTTAACTGACTAAGCCACCCAGGCACCCCAGATATGTGTTTTTCATACATGTTCTTTATCAGGTTGAGAAAGGTCTCTTCCTAGTATGTTGAGTATTCTTTATCATGAAAGGCGTTAGATTTTGTCAGTTGTTTTTTCTGCATCTACTGAGATAACCATGCGGTTTTTCCCTTTATTAGCATGGTGTATTACATTGATTAATTTTCAAATGTTGGGACTGGCAGTCCTACAATCAGTCTCACTTAGTCATGTTCATAATCCTTTTTATATGTTGGCTAGATTTGGTTTGTTAATTTACTTTTGAGGATTTTGGTTTCTGTATTCATAAGGGATGATGATGTGTTTTCTTGAGACATCTCTGGCTTCATAGAATTAGTTGAAAAGTTGCTTCCTCTCTTATTTCTTTGTAAGTGTTCATGAAGTATAAATGTTAATTCCTAAATTTTTTATTTTTAGCATTTATTTATATTTGAGAGACAGAGTGCAAGTGGGGAAGGGGCAGCAAGAGAGGGAGACACAATCTAAAACAGGCTCTAGAGTATGAGCTGTTCAGTGCACCACCTGATTTGGGGCTCAAACTCACCAACGGTGAGATCGTGACGTGAGCCAAAGTTGGAAGCTCAACTGACTGAGCCACCCAGGTGCCCCATAATTCTTTTAACATTTATTTGAACTTAGCAGTGAAGTCATCTGGGGTTGAGCTTTTCTTTGTTGGAGATTTTGTTTTTGTTTGTTGACTCAGTGACTTTACTTGTGTAAGTCAGTTTAGATTTGTAAATTTTTTATTTTCCTTTAAGTAGGCTTCATGCACAATGTGGGACTTGAACTTACTACTGTGAGTTCGAGACCTGAACTGAGATCAAGAGTTGTTCACTTAACCAACTGAACCACCCAAACGCCCCATAGGTTTTCTTGAGTCTATTTCAGTAGTTTGTGCCTTTAGGAAATTGATCATTTTACCTAGCTTCTTGGCATTAGATTGTTCATAGTATCCACTTGGGGTCTTTTTTGTTTATGTAGAGTTAGTAGTAATATCCCCTCTTTCCTTATTTTACTGATTTTGAATGAGTGGTTTTTCCCCCCCTTGGTCAGTGTGTAACTATATAGGTTTATCAGTTCTGTCAGTCTTTTAAGAACCAACTTATGGTTTTATAGAATTTCCCTATTTTTCTATTTTCTTTCCTTTTATTTGTGTTGGATTTAGTTTGGATTCTTTTCTAGTAATAAGGTGGAAATTTAGGTTATTGGTTTGAGATCTTCTTCTTTAACATAGGCGTTTTCAGCTATCATATTCCATCTACTTCTTGCTTTAGCTTCATTCCATAAATTGGTATGTTATATTTAGTTTTCTTTCATCTCAAAGTATCTTCTTGTTTCTCTTGTGATTTCTTCTTTGACCTGTTGGTTATTTAGTTGTATGTTGCTTAATTTCCACATACTTGTAAACTTCACCAATTTTTTTCTATTATTGGTTTCTACTTTCATAACATTACGTAGAACATACTCTGTATGATTTTGATCCAGTTAATTTTGTTGAGACTTGTTTAATGGCCTCACATAATATATATGTGTATATGTGGATGTGTGTGTATGTATAAAAAGTCCTTCAAATTAAAAAATAATTTTTCTACTTAAATATTTAGTGAGATTTGCTAAATTTCATATTCATATTTACTGTCCTTTTTTCTTTTTTTCTGACTTTTAAGCCTTTTGCTTCCCTATAAAGTTTATGCACAACACACAAATACACATACCTTAAGTACAGATACATGGGGTTTTTTTTCCCCCTTATCCATTTTGAAAGCTATGTCTCTACAGTTTTCTTAAAGAACAATAAACTCTTCCTTAATTCTTTGTTCCCCTTAGTTTCCCCCTTTTCCCTCTTTGTATTAGTTGTCTGTTGTTTTCATGACAAATAACCTCAAAATGTAGCTGGTGAAAACAGTGAATATCAAGTCACCCACTCTCTGAGCTGTGCCTAATGCTCAGCACATCCCCGGCTATATTCTCCTTGATGCCTCTTGGTTTGCAACCTTGAGTTTTCCAGGTGAAATCTGGAACTGGCCCTGGTACATGGAGAATAAGGAGACATCAAACAAAGAAACAGAGTACTACCTCAGATCGATACTGTGGGTGGTTACCAATATGAAGGAAGTTCTGTGATTGTTTGGATTTGTATGTCTACTCTTTGAGGCCTTCCTTAGAATACTTTACAAATAAACTGTTAAAGCTCATCTCAGGTCCTACTTTTGTTGGAAATTAAAATTTCATAAAGTGTTTAACAAAATGGAACACCATAGTATCCAATTAAAGTACTAAAATGTGCTCAACATCAAAATGATATCAGTTAGTAAGTAATACACATAAAATATACCCCTGAAGTGCCAGGTCCTGATGAACAGGAAACACTGCACTGCTGGGTACTCTGGGACCTCCTCTTCATTTAGTAAGTTCTTTTTAAGATCAGAAGACATAGCTGATTTCTTAACACAAAAACAGACACAGAAAGGCAAACAAAATGGGGAGATAGAGAAATTTATCCCAAATGAAAGAACAGGACAAGGCTTTGGTCAGAGACCTAAGCAAAACAGACATGCCTGATAGAGAATTTAAAGCAGCAATCACTAAGATACTCACTGGATTTGAGAGGAGTGAGAACCTTAACAAAGAAAGAATAACAGAGCTGAGATAAAGGTGTCGATAAATGAAATCAGAAAAATGTTTGATGGAATGAATAGAAGGATAGAAGCAGCAGCAGAAGGAATTAGTGACCTGGAGGACAAAGTAATTAAACTGAACACGAGAGAGAAAAGAACTACACAAAATGATAATAGACTTCGAGAACTCAGTGACACCATCAAATGTGGTAAAAATCATTATAGGAGTCCCAGAAAAGAAGAGGAAGAAAAGAGGGCAGAAAACTTGTTTGAAGAAACAATAGCTGGGTCTGATTTCTGTAAAAAATCAGTCAAGAACTCACAAAAACAGGATATAAAATAGAATAACATATATATAAAATCTAAGTAGGTGAGGAGAAAAGAATGGATTAAATGACCATATGAAGTCAGTATAGACCGGTATATGCACAAGAGGTTATTTAGAATCTGAATATCAAAAACTACTCATAAACCTGCAAACAAAAAATGTTTTTATGTTTATATTTGAGAGAGAGAGGGCAGATGAGAACTTGTGAGCTGGGGAGGGGCACAGGGAGAGGGAGACACAGAATCTGAAGTAGGCTCCAGGCTCCAAGCTCTCCACATAGAGCCATGATATGGGACTTGAGATCATGACCTGAGCCAAAGTTGGATGCTTAACTGACTGAACCACCCAGGTGCCCAAAACCTGCAAAGAAGAAAAGAAAGAAAGCCAAATATATCACTAAAGAAACTTAGCAAAACATGAAAAAAAGACAAGAGTGTATCAGAGAAAATCTTCAGAAACACACAAGACAAGTAATAAAATGGCAGTAAATACATATCCACCAACAATTACTTTGAATGTAAGTGAACTAAATGCTGCAATAAAAAGATGTAGATTGACAGGATGGATTAAAAAAAGAAAAAAGACCCACATATGTGCTGTCTACAAGAGACTCAGTTTATACCAGAAGACACATACAGATTAAAAGTGCGGGAATAGAGAAACATCTATCATGCAAATGGTTGCCAAAAGAAAGCCAGAGTTGGAGTTACTATATCAGACGGAACAGATTTTTTTTTTTAAGTTTATTTATTAATTTTGGGAGAGAGAGTGAGTGAGTGAGCATGTGAGTGGGGAAGGGGCAGAGAGAGTAAGTGAGAGAATCCCAAGCAGGCTCCACACGGTCAGCGCAGAGTCCGACCTGGGGCTCGATCTCACGAACCGAACCATGAAATCCTGACCTGAGACAAAATCAAGAGTCAGATACTTAACTGACTGAACCACCCATGTGCTCCAAGACAAAACATACTTTAAAACAAGACTGTAGCAAGACATAAAGAAGGACAATATAAAATAATAAAGGGACAATCCAACAAGATCTGACAGTTGTAAATATTTATGCACCCAACATAGCAGTACCCAGATATATAAAAATGTTAATAACAGATACAAATTAATTAGTAATCAATACTAATACACTGATACTTTAACACCCTGCTTACATTAATCGACAGATCGTCCAAACAGAATATCAACAAGGAAAGAATGACTTTGAGTGACACACTGGAGCAGATGGATTTAACAGAAATATTGAGAACATTCTACCCTGAAACATTCTTTTCAAGTGTGCCTGGATCATTCTTCAGAGTAGATCATGTATTAGCTCACAAAACCACTCTCAACAAATAGAGGAAGATGAAAGTCATACCAGACATCTTTTCTGACTACCATGCTATGTAAATAGACATCAGCAGTGTTTGATTTTGTAACTTCCATTACAAATAACAACGGAGGTTAAATAACATACTACTAAACAATGAATAGAACAACCAGGAGATAATAGAAGTAAAAACGTACATGAAACAAATGAAAACGAACACATAAAACTCTAACAAGACCTTTAGAATACAACAAAAGCGGTTCTAAGAGGGAAAGTTATAGCGCTACAGGCCTCTGTCAAGAAGAAAAATCTCAAGCAACCTAACCTTACACCAAAAGGAGCTAGAAAAAGAACAAACAAAACCTAAAAACAGCAGAAGGAAGGAATTAATAAAAATTAGAGCAGAAATAAATGATATAGAAGCTAAAAACAATAGAACAGAATAATGAAACCAAGAGCTGGTTCTTTGAAAAAATTAATGGCTGATAAACCTCTAGCCAGATTTATCAAGAAAAGAGGAGAAACAATCGACACCACAAGAATACAAACGATTATAAAAGAACATTATGAAAAACTGTATGTTGGCTACCTGGACAACCTAGAAGAAATGGATATGTTCTAGAAATTTATAAGCTACCAAAACAAAAACAGAAAATTTGAACAGACTGATTACTAGCAATGAAATTGCTTCAGTAAACAAAAAATCCCCCAACAAGGGGCACCTGGGTGGCTCATTTGGTCAAGTGTCTAACATCAGCTCAGGTCATGATCTCATGATTCTTGAGTTCAAGCCCCGCATATCAGGCTCACTGCTATCAGCACAGAGCATGCTTCGGATCTTTTATGCCCTCTTCTCTCTCTGCCTCTCCCCCTCTCATGCTCTCGAAAGTAAATAAAAACATGTAGGAAAAAAAAAAAAACTCCCCCAAAACAAAATCTAACACTAGATGACTTCACAGGCAAATTCTACCAAACATTTAAAGAAGAGTTAATACCTATTCTTCTCAAACTATTCTAAAAAACAGAAAAGGAAGGAAAACTTCCAAATTCATTCGATATGGGCAGCATTATCCTGATACCAAAACCAGCTAAAGACACCACTACAGAAAGAACTACAGGGACACCTGGGTGGTTCAGTCGGTTGAGTGTCTGACTCCTGGTTTCAGCTCGGGTCATGATCCCAGGATCATGGGATTAAGCCCTGCATCTACCCTAAATGCACATCTCTCTTTCTCTTTCTCTTTCTCTTTCTCTTTCTCTTTCTCTTTCTCTCTCTCTCTCTCTCTCTCTCTCTCTCTCTCTCTCTCTTTCTCTTTCTTTCTCTTACTCTGCCCCTCTACCCCACTCAAGCTTGCTCTCTGTATTTTTTTTTTCAAACGTTGGTTTATTTAGAGAGAGAGAGAGAGAGAGAGAGAGAGAGAGGGAGCACACATGTGCAGGGGAGGAGTAGTTAGAGGGAGAGAGAGAATCCGAAGAAGGTTCCGGGTTGTGAGCTGTCTGCATAGAGCCTGATGCAAGGCTTGAACTCATGAATCACGAGATCACAACCTGAGCTGAAGTTGGATGCTTAATCAACTGAGCCACCCAGGCACCCCTGTACTTGCTTTCTTTCTTAAAAAAAAAAAAAAAAATAGAGGGAGAGGGAGAGAGAACACTATAGGCTATGTTGATCTATGATGAACATAGATGCAAAAATCCTCAATAAAATATTAGTAAACTGAATTCAATACATTATAAAAATCATTCACTATGATCTTGTGGGATTTATTCCTGGATTGCCAGAGTGGTTCACTATTTGCAAATCAATCAACATGATACAGTACATCAGTACTGTACAGTACATCATCTTCAATGGGGAAATACTGAGAGCTTTTCCCCTAAAGTCAGGAACGGGGATAAAATGTACACTCTCACCACTTTTATCCAACATAGTACTAGAAGTCCAGCCACAGCAATCAGACAACAAAAAGAAATAAAATTTGGCAAGGAAGAAGCCATACTTTAAACTATTTGCCACTGACATGATACTGTATATAGAAAACCTAAAAGACTGGGGCGCCTGGGTGGCTTAGTCGGTTAGGTGTCTGACTTTCGCTTGGGTCATGATCTCGCGGTTCGTGGGTTCGAGCCCCGCGTCGGGCTCTGCGCTGACTGCCAGCTCAGAGCCTGGAGCCTGTTTCGGTCTGTGACTCCCTCTCTCTCTGACCCTCCCCTGCTCATGCTGTCTCTCTCTCTCTCTCCTAGAAATAAATAAAAAACATTAAAAAAAAAAAAAGAAAACCTAAAAGACTTCACCAGAAACCTACTAGAGCTGATCAGTGAATTCCGTAAAGTTGCAGGATACAAAATTAAAATATAGAAATCTTGCATTTCTGTATACCAGTAATGAAAGAGAAAGTAAGAATACAATCTCATTTACAGTTGCACCCAAAATAGTAAGATATCTAGGAATAAATGTATGAAAGAGGTTAAAGACCTGTACTCTAAAAACCTTGAAACATTGTTTTGTTTTAGCTTTTTTCCTATACTACTATCCGTTATTTCCCTTTACTCCTAGTAGTCTCCTTTCCCAGATCTTTCTTTCTAAGCTCTTAAAACTTTTTATACTACAGAAGTTTGTTCTAGACCTTCTTCTAGTCTCATTTTTTATATTCTCTCCGTGTATTCTTGTTTACTCCCATGATTTTAAAACCCTATATCTTGATGACTTATATTTCATCCTGAATCTTAGTTTGAAGGCTTGTATACCAAATACATATAGATCCTCTTCATTGAAAAAATGCTGATGGGTCAACATTAGCTAGAGACTAAACTACTGGAAGAAAGAAACTCCAAAATATAATTGTTTAAATAAGCAGTAAATTTATTTATCTCTATTATAACAATCAGACTTGTCTACCCCAGGACAACTATGTTCCATGAGATTATTCAGGGATCTAGGTTTTAAACTTTTTTTTAAAAGACTTTTTTTTTTTTATGTTTATTCAATTTGAGAGAGAGAGAGACAGAGAGAGCGTGGGTGGGTTAGGGGCAGAGAGCAAGAGAATCCCAGTCTGTCAGCTCATAGCCCGATGTTTTAAACTTACAAACCATGAGATCATGACCTGAGCTGAAATCAAGGGATGCTTAACCCACTGAGCCACCTGGGCACCCCCAGGTTCTTAACATTTTATTGCTCCATCCTAGGGTATTTTATTTTTCTTTGTTGTAGAATGTGCTTTAGCTGCAGAAAAGGGACAGAAATTATATGGCAAACAATTTTCTTTCAAGAAGTGAGACAGAATTTGCATACTTCACTTCTGTTGTTCTATTATGAAGAGCACAGTCCCATGATTATACCTATTTGTAGAGGAAGTTAAAGAATATCAACCCTTCCTTAGTGGCATAAACTCAGGAAAATGGGGCAGGAGGAGCATATTTTTGTGTGGCAACTAAAAAGGATTTGGTTTCTTTACCTTTGGGAGAAGTATACATCCTCCTGCTAGTGAATTCAGGCATAGCCATGTGACTTGTTTTTGGCCAGTGAAATGCAAGGAAACGTGATGAGTTACACTTTTTTGCAGAATTTTTAAGAGCATTGGATTTTCTCCATGTTCTCTATTCCCTTTGCTATGATAAATTATACTTTTCTAAGTCACTGCTGCCCATTTTGGGGTGAAGATGATAGGTTACACAGCCACTGCTAACCAGTCATCAACGTATAGTGTAGAACAAAAATAAACTTTTGTTGCTGTAACTGACTGATCGACACACCATTTCTTAAAGGGTCAGATACTAGATATTGTAGACTTTTGTTCTCTGTCACAACTAGACAATTCCTAAATGAATACATTTGGCTGTGTTCTAAAAAAAAACCTTATTTTACAAAAACAAGCACTCAGTTTGTGGGCCATAGTTTGCCAACCACTGTTGTAGCAGACATGATGAGTACAGGCCAGAGGTGGTCAGGTCACAGGGTGAGCAACAGGCCTTCACTGCCGGTTCGAGTAGCTCAATGTGATAGGACCCAGCCTGATGGCAGGAGGAAACACAGGAAGCAGGAGGTGCACCCAGTGGCGACATCCATGGTCCCAAGCTGCTTCCGGGGCAGCTTGGAGTGGATCAGGGCATATAGAATCTAAACCCCCCCAGGGTTAGACCTGTCAGGCCCCTCAGCAACAGTGGCATCAGCACAGACATGACCATGTGGAGTGACTGCAGAGAGGGGCCAGCAGTATCCCAAGGTTGGGAAGTCAAAATGGCAACAGTTGAAGATACTAAGACCCAAAGAGAAATACTGATTCTTGGCCATGCATTCAAGTTAGTAATAGAGAACTAGAACTTGGGTAGATATGCTGTTAAATTTGTAGTACAGTTGACCCTTGCAAAACACGGGTTTGTACATCTGTCCACTTACGTGCAGAATTTTTTTCAGTAAATACAGTACAATGTGAGTGTATTTTCTGTTCTTTATGATTTTCTTAACATTTTCTTTATGTAAGAGTATGGTAGGGGCGCCTGGGTGACTCAGTCAGTTGGGTATACGACTCTTGATTTTGGCCCAGGTCATGATCTTGTGGTCTTGAGTTTGAGCCCCAAGTCAGGCTCTGCACTGGCAGCATAGAGCCTGCTTGGGATTCTCTCTGTCTGCTCCTGCCCTGCTTGCTATCTCTTTCAAAATAAATAAATTAACTTAAAAAACAAAAGAATATTATATGTAATACGTGTAATATAAATACATGTAATCAGGTTTTCATGTTACAGGTAAAGCTTCTGGTCAGTAGTGGGCTTTTGAAGATTTGGGGGAGTCGAACATTATATGCAGATTTTTAACTGTGTACAGGGTTGGCACCTCTAATGCCTGCGTTGTTCAAGGGTCACCTGTGATTTTTTGAAACCTAGTGTTTATTGTTCCTTGGCTTGGTAAATGTTATCATGTTATTTTATTCATTAAAACATACCTGATGGTTTTTCTGGACTTTTTTTTTTTGGTCCTCACATTTATTAAATCACCAAATCCTGATTGATTTAGCCTTCTTAATCACCCTCAGTTCAGTCCACACAATCCTTATGGTCTCTCCCCTAGTTGAGGCCATTGTCTCTCACTTGGATTTCTGTAGGAATATCCAGACTGGTTTCACTGTGTCTAGTCCAGTTACCACAATTACAATGATAAGGTGAAAATCAGAGTTATCTTTGCTTTAATTCCTTAAAGTAGGAGTTCTTGTTGTCTTCTGAATAGAAAATAAATTTCTTAATGGCAACAGAGTTGTTCATGTCATGGCCCCTGCTTCCTCCTCTGGGCTCTTTTGCTATTCTCTATTAATCTCATCAGTATGTACTGTAGTCTACCACACAGAGCTCTTTTTTTTTTTTTTAAAGTTCATTATTTTTTTTGAGAGTGTACACAAGCAGGACAGGCAGAGAGAGAAGAGAGAATCCCAAGTCAGACGCTTAATTGACAGCCACCCTGGGGCCCTGGAACTGTTTTTAGTTTCCATAATGGTTGTGTTATTTCTGGCTCTTTGGTCCTTTGTATATGACTGTAGGCCTTGCCCATGAGTGTTCTACTGCTCTCTTACTACATCACCTAGTAGTTATCACTATGTAAAATCATCAGTTTTACTTTCTAAGTCTGTCTTTGCCAGAGGATTCAAAGTTCTATGAGGGCAAGGATTTTTATCATTATCTGTTACAGTTTTAATACCTGGACCAGTGCCTTGCTCTTAGCTGTTGCTCAGTAAGTATTTGTTGAGTCAGTAAATGGATGAATGAATGAACACTTACTTTACAGAAAGCCCTGTGTGTGTATGTATCTGTCTCAGGGTCTCACTTAGTGTGCCTGACAATCATTGTTTTCTTAGTATTTTGTAGTTATCCTCCATAAGTCATTTCTTTGGGGGCCTGGCTAGAGTATGTGAAATAGTATATACTGTTTGTTGTGCAAAAGTCCAGTTATCTTCTTGTATGTGCCCTTTTTGCTGACATTGCACTCACATGGTGCTAAGATGCATGGTCTGAGGTTACAGAGGTATGCATATTTTTCCATGTCTTGCCACTGAATACTAATGGTAGGTGCTCAAACATGTTAAAAAATGCACACTTTTATCAGATATCAATTTTCAGTGCCTATTATTTTAGATTCTCCTAAGTGTAATTTCACAGATAGTTTTAGCTTTATTTGATCCCAGCAGAATTTTAAAATATTTGTTCTAAAGAGTCTTATTGATTCTAATTTAGGTGGTCCCAAGGTCTAGGTTAGAAAAGCTAAAGTCAACTGACACTACACTGCTTATAATTATGTTTTGCATGCCTCCTTGGACTAAGTTGTAGTCACTTGAGAATCAGACACAGCTCTGGGATTTCCTCAATTTCGAGGACCTTGTGGTATTTCTAAGGAAATGAGGTTTAGAAAAAGGCTTCCCACAGCCTCTTTTTAGTATTAAAAATGTAAAGTGCATAGATAAAAACCAAGAATATTGTAATGTCCATATTCCTACCATTCAGAATTAATGCTTTTCTAGTTCATTACATCCTTTCATATATTTCCTAATAACTTCAGATGAGTAGAACATCCCAGGAAATTTAAAGTCTGTCCCCATTTTATCATTTTTTGGCAAATACTCCAAATTTTAATTATAAAAGTAAGCATGTAGATTGTCTCTCAGTTTGTTACATGCTATGCTTCTATACATGTTGCCTAAAAGCCAGTTAGTTTTACTTTGCAACCCTGAGCGATAGGACAAACATCTGTGCCTTCCTGATCATCAGTTACGCTAATGTATGTTAATCATTGATAAACATTTGTTGACTTGGATTTTTATCATGGTTCAGTGATTTCACATTTAAAATCTAGTTTCAGTGTATAGATAAGTCATGCTTTGTAAGTGTGGAATAAATATGCAGATGCTTTTAACCTTAGTTTACTTTGAGAGCTATGGGTTCAGTGTACATGAAACATTAGATTGTGATTATTTGCAGTGTAGGAAATTTCTTTAGCACAGCAGTTTTCAAATAGTTTTTCCTGAAGTCCTAAAGTTTCCCCAGAAACTGCTGGGACTACCATAACAAAATACCACAGCCTGTATGGCCTAAACAACAGAAATGTATTTTCTCACAGTTCTTTAGGCTAGAATTCCAAGATCAAGGTGTTGGCAAATCTGAAGAGCATCNTTTCCAATGGCTTCAGATCTTTTCTCTGTGATGTATGGGCGTGAGTGCAAGTACAGAGCTCCTTACTTCTCTGCCATCTTGCCCCCTCCTTCTGAAGAGCATTCTTTCTACTTAATGCTAGTCCATGTCATCACCATGCCCTCACTGCCCCTTCCTCTGTGTGTTTGCTGCGGGGAGGGGGCTTGGGGCCTCTGGTCCTAAAGACGCCAGTCTTATAGAGCCTCACTCTTATAACCTCATTTTACCTCAATTATCTCCCTAAAAGCCTTATGTCCAGATGAGACACATTTGGGGTTAAGGCTTCAACATAAGAATTTTGAGGGGAGATAGTTCATTTTATAACATCCTGTGAAATTTTTTCTTGAAAGTGACTATGCTAATAAAAATGGAAGGGGAGTTGAAAACTACTGTTGCCATAAATTATGTTGTTCCTTCAACATAAGAATTTATTAAAATTGCATTCATATGTAATTTTTCAGGAGCACATTTATTTTGTGAAATGAGAATCATCCTTGCAAACTATCTTTCCTTGGGTTCTATATCTCTCTTAATTTGTTAATAATATTGATTCATAGAAATAAGTGATGGAAGCACATTTAGGTATTACCATTTGCGTGAGGTTTGCTGGGGTCATTAAAGCTTGGATTATGTTATAGTATGTTTCTGTAAATTATTGTGGACTCTAATTATCGCAGCTTCTAGACCAAGGCTAAAAAGAGTTGGATTTAGAATCGAGAGTTTTAGCTTTGTTTTTTAAAGTTTCTGATCCTGGGTAAATTGATTTTGTATTTTTGTGACTAATTTCCAATTAGAGGATAAAAGAATATTGAGAAAAAAGAAAGCCCCAAATCCACGTTTTGGGAATCATCAGATAGTACTGATACTTGTAAAAGTAGTATAGTTGTAAAAGTATTTTGAAAAGCACAATTTATGGAAATGCCAATTATCAGTTTTATGGGTAATTTGCAAATAAAATATTTATTTTAAATATGTGTTTAAATTCCCTTAGGAAAAACAACCCTGTTTACTCATGTTCTTGTCTAGTTTTTGGTTATCGCCAAAATAAATATGTTAGAAAGAAAAATTGTAATTTCCCCCTTACTATTCCAATTCAGAGGATAACTTCTATTTTAACATAATGTGAAATTCTACTCATGATTATTGTGATAACATCTACCTCCATATTTGTTCTTTGAAATCCATTAACACTTAGAGAGGGTCCATTTGAAAAATGTCGACTTTTTGTTTGAAAATAGGAATACCTAACTAAACATGTAACTTCATTTTATTATAATCAGGCTTTTCCATAATTGCCCACTTAGGCTGTATTCACTTTTTTATGTTCTGCTGAATCCTCCCCAGCAGGTTTCTGCCTCCACTGTTCCACCAAAAACTTGCCTTGTCAAAAGAAGCCTTGCCATGTTGTAAAATCTAGTGGACATTCTTCATTCCTTGTTTACTAAATCTTTTATTTTATCATTCTTTCACAGATGAATCATTAAAAAAAAATTTTTTTTAATGTTTTAGTTATTTCTGAGAGAGAGAGAGTGTGAGCAGGGGAGGGTCAGAGAGAGAGGTAGATACAGAATCCGAAACAGCTAGCTTGTCAGCACGTGGGGCCTGGACCCACGAACGGTGAGTTCATGACCTGAGCCGAAGTCAAGACGCTTAACGGACTGAGCCACCCAGGTGCCCCTGAATCATTTTAAATCTGTCTCAGCTTTACTTGCTTTTTTTCTACCTCCAGTTGTGCTTTCTTTCTCTCCTTTGCTCACTCTTTTCTCTGACCCCTAAAACATTGCATGACTAGCAGATGGGGCAGCATAATCTAATAGACAAGCTGGAAGATGGCTTAAAATAATTCATTTAAATGCAATATAATCATAAATGTTGTTAGCTAAGAACCCACAGCTGCCAACACTAGCCCATTTTCATCTCTCTGTTCAGTAAAGATTTTGTGATACCTGCTCAGTAAGGCACTGCAGGGGATGTATAAGACACGATGTTTCAGAGTCTGGATTTCAGTAAAGGAAGAAAAGCAAAATAGATACACAGATAAATATAATGTCAGGCAGAATGTTAATGCTTTAAGTGCAAGGTGATACCAGGAATAAAGTAGTTTCTCTATATGCAGATATATTTAAATATATTTAAAGTTTTCTCATTTTTCCAGTGTCTGTGGGAAAGATAATGACTGATAGAAAAGCATTGATCTCTTTCCTTCTAACCAATAATACTTAGACAAATAGTGTCAAAGACACATGTAGACCAAAATCCTAATGTAGGAAGTGTTCAGCATGGAAGCTTAGAGAATTGGTTACTCAGTAATTCTTACAGAAGACATTTAGAACAGCTGGTGCAAGCTGTATAGTAGGCAAAAGTTTGACCCTTGTGCCTTCACTTTTTTGTGTTATATTAATGAATATGTTACATGGCAAAAGGGGCTTTATGTATGTAATTAAATTTATTAATCAGTTGACCTTAAGTTAGAGTGATTATCCTGGATTATCCAAATGGGCCCACTATCAATTATGTGAGCCTTTAAAAGCAGAAGAGGCAGGCAAAATGCAGAAATATTCAAAGCATGAGGACTCAGCACATTTAACTTCCTTGAAGGAAGTAGAGAGTTGCATGGAAATTATGAGAAGGAAATGAATTCTGCCAGTAATCTGAGTGAGCTTGGAAGTAGGTTTTTGCTCAGAGCTACCAAAAAGGAGCTTAATATCAGCTTTATGAGACCGTGAACAGAGGACCCAGCCAACTGGGCTGTACAGGACTTTTGACCCACAGAAACTAGGAGATAATAAATGAGTGTTTTTTTTTTTAAGGTGCTAAATATTTGGTGTTTAATTATACAGTAATAGAAAACCAGTACAGATTTATTACATTGAGGGATTTATAAGAAAACAATGATTAGACATTTCCAGAATTTCCTTGGAAAAGTATTTTGCCTCTTTCATTTTTATAAAAAAATGTACTCTTTTCCCATAAAAACCATAAATAGAATCATTAAATTCTCATATTAACATGTTTAATTATTTCCTCTAAACCTAACCTGTTGCTAAACATTAAGCAAATTTACTTATGGATACTAAATCATAAAGGTTAGCCGGAAAGAGAGTTTTGGTGTTAAGAAAATTTGGGCTCCATTCTTAGTGCTGTTGATCTCAGGAAACTTTATGCCATTTGTCTGGACCCAAGTTGATTCATCTGTAAGACTGAGAAAATGCAATTTTAGAGAATTGAGAAACTACCATTTATCTTGCAGAATTGCCAGAATTTAGTGAAATAATGTATGAAATGCATTCCTCATAGTGTCTGACGTATTGGCTTCAAGAGTAAAAGTACTACTGAAGATAATAAATATATTTAAGATACTCTTGAAGCTTAACATTTGTTACCTAATTTTTAAGGCTTATAAAAGATAACTGTTAATGGTAATTTGGTTAATACAAGGTACCATGCCACAAAAACTGTAAAAGTATTTCCTGGGATGGTAGATTATTATTAAATTCTGAAGGTAAAAATAGATGACTTTATGTGAAAAAGGAAGAGAAATCAAAATATGCTCAGCATGGAGGCCTCTTTTCCCTAATGATTGTATCAAAGCTGTATTCTATTGGTGGGCTGCTAGAGCTTAAAGCTTAAAAGCCACTTTAGTCTTTACATTGTTATTCTCCTAAATACCGTCCTTTATAATTAAGAGGAAGAGGAAGCACCTTTGCGCATATGTGAATTCTCAACCAAACCTTACAGAGTAGACTCATATATTGATATCTCCGTTTGCAGATGAGGAAGTTATTATATTTGTCTCCTTCAGAATCTCTATCCTTCATCAAATGCATGAGAGCTAGACCCTACCTGCCTTATTTATATACTGTTACGTACATTAGAAGTCCTCAGATTATGTCTTGCTGCCTCTTTTTGTAAGGCTCATGAGCCAGTAATGCCTCTTTACAAAGAAGAACATTTATAATCAGTTTATTGAAAGGTAGTACTTTGGATTCCAATTAAGCACACTGTTATTACCTCCCCTAAAATAATTCCATTCTTCTCAATGTGCCTGTATTACAAAAAATTGAACTAAATTATTACTATATATTATATGTAGCATATAACATGAGATATGACATAGTATGTCATATTTAATATAACATATTGCTAATATATTTAAAATTTTATCAGTGAAAACTGTAGAAATGTTTTCTCTGTTGATACATAAGTATGTTTGTAGTATCCTTGATTTAGCCTCTTGGCCCAGAAAACCTAAATATTTATTATCTGGCTGTTTTCAGAAAAATTTTGCTAGCCCTTGATACACATCATAACTAGCACAGTCTTGGCACATAGGGATTTAATAATCATTTGTTGAGTGAATAAGTGAATTGAGGTTAAATAACTTTGTAAAGGACACAAAGCCAAGTCACCAACCCAGCTCTCTCTGACTTTATATCATGAAAAACAATGCAATTCTGTTTATGGCAGTGAGAAAGAAATCCTTAAATTATTTTAAAAAGAAACATTATAATTATTTTTTTTATCTTATGTCACCAGGAGTGGACATTTTACATGATACCAGATATAGTATGGACATTAGGTATAGTCGATAATAGTTTTATTATATTTATATAAAGTTATTAGTTATACTCTAGCTTTCCTACGGCACTTCTTCCTAGATTTCAAAATAGGATTTAAAAATCTTAAGTACAGATTCTCCTGTGGCCAAAAGCTGTGTTAGGGATTTTTCCTTGAGCCATTCTTCTGTCTGCATCATTAAGTGTGCTGTTGATAGTATAGAGGAGGAGCTGGCTGACCACAGCTCGCTGCCTGTTTCTGTGAATGAAGCTGTGCTGGCACATGGCCGCATCTGTTCATTTCCACTTGATCTGTGGCCGCTTTCGTGCTCCAGTGCCAGGTTGAGCGAGTAGTTCATTTAATAGAGAATGTATGGTCTGCAAAGCGTAAAATATTTACCATTGGTCCTTCGCAGAACAAGTTTCCTCTCTAGTCTGGAAGGCACAGCAACCATCTATTTCTGTCTCTCTTAGATCTGTCCTTTATGAAATTAGAATACCAGAAAGTTAAATGGCATTTAGCAGCTGGGTAGATAAAAAGGACATGAGTGAGCAAGAAATACATCTGTTACCTACACAGAACTACTTTTGTCTGTTTTTTTATTATTTCTTTTATTAGTTGTCTGCTGGTTCATAACCAGATAAAGAACTCTCTCCACCTTTTTGACTGCTATTTACCTAGCTCCAAGGACACCAAATGACTGAACGAATATATTTAAGTGATGTCTCATCAGTAAGTTTCCTTCACAGTTTATTACTAGAAAAGTGAATAAACTTGGCAGTCAGTGGCCTTAATCTAAATGGCAATTTTAGAAAGACCCATTGTTTTCACTCCTTGGGATGGTTGTTGTCTGGGGTTAGCAAGTCATCCGTCATGTCATATTTTGACAAGTGTTAAGATAGTTCTCTACTGCTTTTTATTTATTTTTAAAAACGAAAAACTAAGGTTATCTTTAATTTTTGTCTTGTTAATATGTTAATTGGTGTCTTTTTTATTGCTACAATTCTTGTAGCATAAAATTTACTATATTAAAGTATATTCCTTGATGGGGTGCCTGGGTAGCTCAGTTGGTTAAGCGCCCGACCTCAGCTCAGGTCATGATCTCACAGCCTGTGAGTTCGAGCTTCATGTAGGGCTCTGTGCTGACAGTTCAGAGCCTGGAGCCTGCTTCCGTTTCTGTGTCTCCCTCTCTCTGCCCCTCCTCCACTTGTGTGCATGGTCTCTCTTGTGCTCTCTCTCTCAAAAATAAATATTTAAAAATTAAAAAGTATATTCCTTGGTTTTTAGTATATTGTGCAACTACAGCTACTCTCTAGTTCCCAAAAATACATAGTAGTCCCAATCACAACCCTTGTCTCCCAGTCCTCTGACAACCACTAATGTACTTCTGTCTCTATGGATTTGCCTATTCTGGACATTTCTTATAAAAGAGAATCATAAAAATATGTGGTCTTTTGTGTTTGACTTCTTTCATTTAGCATAATGATTTCAGAGCTTACCTATATTGGAGCTTGCATCAGTATTTTCATTTCTTTTTATTGCGAAATAGTATACCATTGTATGGATAATACCACCTTTTATTTATCCATTATCAGTTAATGATCATTTGAAATTTTTTCTCTTTTTGGCTATTAAGAATAATTCTGCTGTGAACATTAAGTAATGTACCAGTTTTTGTATGACCCTGTATTTTCATTTCTCCTGTTATATACCTAAGAGTGTAATTGCTGGATCAAATAGTAATTTTATGTTTAGTTTTTTGAGGAATACCAGACTTATTTATAACTGCTGTGCCATTTTAGCTTCCCACCAGCAATTTATGACTGTTTCAATTTCTCCAAAACTTAGCTTACTGTATACTGGGTCTTATGCTATTTTACATACATTGTAATGTCATTCAAAACACATCCAAGATCCTGGTAAATTAAACTACTTACTCTCAAGGTCACGTAGATAGTAGATGCTGAAGCAAGGACTGAACACAAGTTTGTCTTATGCCACAGCATGAATACTTAATGGAAAGTATTATACATATTGAAAAGTATTTTCACATACTTTTAACTTTGTAAAATGTTACCTAAGGAGTACCGTTTACTCTGTGGTAAGGTGTAAGCAGCTGTAATTGATGCTCATAACTGAGTTGCATGTGGTGATGGTAGAATTGGACATGTAATGGGGAAAAATAAGAATTCTGCTAATTATTACATGTGTAAGTTCAGTTAAGTTACTTAATTCTTTGAACCTTCTGTTTTCTTGTGCCAGTAAATGTGAATATTCTCAGCTAATGCCTTGTCAAATAGTTGGAAACTAGTAAATGTTTTTTTAATAATAATAGTAGTAATAATAATAGTAGTAATAAATTAGAGAAACAGCATAGTTTTCAACATTTTAAGGAACTTTTTTTCTTTCCTGTAGCTGACATCTTTTTGGAAATTAACAGCAACTTGGACCAAATTATCTATACTTGTGGATAAAATAATACTGGATTTTATTTTCTTTAGTTTTCTGCTGTACCCCTGTGTGACTTCAGGTGGTCCAGTGAATGTTTTGTGATAGTAATATACCTGAAGGCCTTTCAGTACAGAAACAAGCTGAATTACTTTAATTATGGCTGGTGAACCTGTTTTGACAATTCTGCCCTTGAGTAGACTTCAGGAGCCTGCTTCTCTTCTCCAGACATTTTTTTTCCAAGTGTGAACACTTGTATTGCTCATGTCCTATCAGTTATATACTCAGAAGCACTGCTGCTTCCTAGTACAGGTCCTGTAACTTGAATATCAATGTGTTTTCAGAGAAAGTATATAAAAACCATAATTTAGAGCTATTTCTCATTGCTTTAGTTCAGCAGATTAAACCTAGAAAGTAAAAATAAAATCTCTTAAATTTCCTAAGTATAAAATGTTCCTACCATTGAAAACTGTTGTGTCACTTATACATAGTTGTTATTCTTGTCTGAGCTGAAAATGAGAGGACGGAGTATATCAGATTTATGTAGTATTTTAAAGACTTTTTTGTCACCTATAGTGTAATATATGTGTTTTTTGAAATTTACTGGCAAAATGCAAGATAACCTACCTTATCCCATAGGCAAAAATTAAATTGTATCAACAAGCCAAATAAAAGAGGTGAAGCTAGAGACCTCATAGAATAAAACACAGGGATAAATCTTTGTGACCTTAGTTTGGCATAGATTTTTAGATATGAAACCAAAATAGTGTGAACAACAAGAGAAAGATGAATTGGACCTAATCAAAATTAAGAACTTGGCATCAAAGGACATGAGAAAATGCAAAGACAACCTACAGAAGGGGGGCAAGTATTTGCAAATTATATGACTGATTAGAATTTAACATCCAGACTATATAAGAAATGCCTAAAATCCAACAACAAAAAAATAATTTAAAAATGAGCAAAATATTTCAGTAGACATTTCTCAAAGGATACCAAGATTAATAAATTAGCACATGAAAAAGTATTCAACAGCATTAGTCATTGTTCGGGAAATGCAAATCAAAACCACAATGTCATTTTATACCTAAGAGAATGGCTGTTTTTCTAAAAAAAAAAAAAGAAAAATAAGTGTTGCTGAAGGTTGTGGAGATACATTAATTATTTAGTTCATTCCACATTTTACCAGCAATGTACTCTGTCCCAGACAATGTGCTTAACACCAGGATAAATAAGATAGTATAAATCCTGCTAAAGGAGCTCAGGATTGGAGGGACAGGCAGCTGCAATCTCAGTTAACTTATAAATTGGGCACATTCACATGTGGCAAAAATTTGAAAGGCTACTCTCAAAAGTAGCCTATTCTGAAGTCTTGGTCAAGGAAAAGGTACATCGAAAATATGTGAAATAAATCTAGCAGGAAAAATAAAGTCTCTATCATAGCTATTTTATAACCATAGGTAAGATTAACCATATATCTAAAATGTAATTAAACTGGAAAGAATGTGATTAAGTGCCTCCATAATTTTGCCCTTGCTTACCTTTTTAACCTTCTCTTCTGCTGCTGTACCCTTTATTCTACTTCACTTACACTTTTTTCCCCCTGTTTTTTTTAATGTATCAAACTTTAAGGCCTTTGTGCTGGCATGTTTATTCTGCCTGGATCTGCATTCCTCCTCCAGACCTTCTTGTGGCTGATTTTGTTTTCTCAGTCATGTCTCTACTTTTTGTGTCAAATGTCGACTTTTTTTTTTTTTTTTTTTAATTAGAGAGAGAGAAAGCATGAGTGGGGAGTGGGGGAGAAGGAGAGAGAGAATCTCAGGCAGGCTCCCTGCGCAGTGCCGAGACTGACAAAGGGCCGGATCCCCCAACCCTGGGATCATGACCTGAGCTGAAATCAAGAGTTAGATGCTCAACTTTATGAACCACTCACATGCCCCAAATGTCAGCTTTTTTAATGAGTCCTTTTCTGAGCACCCAACCAGAGTAATGCTCAAAGTTTCTCTAGGAGATTACTCTATTTTATTTTTAATGTAGCATTTGTCTCTACTTGCACTCATCCCAACAAATGCCTCCTCCCTGCCCATCACCCATTTCCCCCTTTTACACATCCCCCATCAACCTTCAGTTTGTTCTTAGTATTTATTAAGAGTCTCTTAATGTTTTGCCTCCCTCCCTCTCCCTAACTACTTTTTCCCCTTCCCCTCTCCTATAGTCCTCTGTTAAGTTTCTCCTCTTCCACATGTGAGTGAAAACATATGGTATCTGTGTTCTCTGCCTGACTTATTTCACTTAGCATAATACCCTCGATTTCCATCCACGTTGCTACAAATGGCCAGATTTCAGTCTTATTTTTACCTGTTTTAGTACCTCTTAGAAAATACGCTCCATGGTAGCAGGTTGTCTGTCTTCATCATGGTATCCCACCTCCTTGACTAGTTCCTGCCATCAAATAGGTACTCAGTGAATATTGGTGGAATCTCTTTAAACTTCATGTTTCTTAATTGTAAAATAAAGATTTCCATCCGAATAGTATCCAAGGACCTTCCCCCCAAAGGTAAACAAAGCCAGTTACTAGTTAAAAGGCAATAAAGACAGACTCTATTTACTATTGTGGTAGTAGGAGGAACTGAGCCCAATTCCAATTTGACCCGAGATGACTGGTATTTTAAATGGAGACTAAGGGTTTCAGGAGGCGGAAATGAGGGGTAAAATAGGGGTTAGGGAAATGAACAGTTATAAAAAGTAGGTGTGAGGGTCAGTGAGGCAACCTGATTAAGCCTTTTGTGCCTGCTAACTATGAAAGATAAACTTTCTACCCTCCCACAGAATCTGGGAGGTCCTGTATCCTTCCTGATGATTACAAATCAAAGGAATGGCTTTCTGGTCTTCGAGAAAGACATTCTTATAGGAGATACATATACATCTCAACAGGACAGGGAGAAGATTTATAGTTGTAAGGTTTTGCTTGTTTACTTTTCGAATAAATGGAAAAGGGAATTCAGGGACAAAGAACAAGGATTGGCTGAAACACATAGTAAATTCTTTTGGAAACTCTTGAGTTTTCTAGACAGAAGCTCAGTGGGAACAGGGTGGTCCCGGGGATATGTCCTAAGTATGCTAGAAGCCATGTTAGAATTTGATTTAGTCTCATAGTGTATTGGATGTTCATGCTGAGGGTTTTTGCAATTCTCTCTCCACCCACCCCATAGCTCCCCCTTTTAATTCCTTATGCTCTAAGTTGTCAAAAAGGGCAGGAGTTTTGATACTTGATTACGAACATGACTCTAAGATTAATTTGTTCGATCTCACTGAGATAAATTCCATGATTTGCTGTGTAGGCATGTGAAACCACCTCTCCTGTAAATATTGAGATATTGTGGCTTTCAAATCCTCTCCCTTCCCCTGCCTCCCCACCCCTGCTTTATACCATCCTCAACTTTATTTTTCTGTAAGTTAGGAGGAAAAGACAGCCTGGAGGTAGTGGAGTGGTAGCAGGCAGGTGGCCAAGAGTCCTCCCGGGCTGAATGGCATTGATTTCATGTGTATATCAGAAAGGCTGTCCTTAGACACCATGCGGGGGGATACAACTGGATATGACCTCTCATTAACCAGATTAGAATCAAACATAAAACCAGTATTATAGAATAATAACTTAAAGAGTGATAATTATGAACAATATACAAAAGTGTTCATGTTTTGGATGCTAGAATATTCTCTAAAGAGAAATTGCATGCAAAACCAAATTATATTTATGAGGCTATTTGGTCAGAATCAAGTTGGAGCATGAGCATAGGGAGTTAATATGAATTAGCAACCTAGTAGGAACCCCCTTGCTTCAAGCAATGCGGGCTGGCTGAGTCCTCAGACACAGAGGGGGTCTCTCAGGACAGACAACAGGGTCCTTGGCTTTGAATGGGCTAGAAATCAAATGCAAACCAAGAGAAAGTGAGAACAGAGTGTATTGAAGACAGAGTACAAACAGAGCATCTGGGAGACTCAGAAAGGAAAGGAGAGTGAGCCTTGTCTTTGCTTGGAGTCTGGGTATTTATTGAGGATTGTGGTCTGGTGCATGAGTCTTCTCGAGTATCTGGGAACAAAGATGAGTGTTTAGATGTTCTCCACAAGTCACTTGTGCACTGGAGCCAAGGGTCTTGATGAGTCAGTGGTCTTAGAAAACACTCATGATGACCTTTCCTGATTACTCCTTAGATGTTATCTATTGTGCTGGAATATTTCCAAAGAAATCATTAACTCCTTGACCTTTACAAGGAAGACATACATTATCTGTTCTATACGGCATGTAAAAGGCGGGGGTGTAGGTCCTAACAGGAATAGAAGCAAGGGAAAAAAGGAGTTTTTCATGGAGTCCCTGTAGTTTTCTTGTCTCACAAGGATCCAAGAATAACTGTCATAGACAGTCTCTGATAAACACAGCTAGTTTCTGGTGCTCTAGGCAAATGTTGGCCCATGGGCCAAATCTGTCCTGCTGTCTACTTACGTATGGCTTGAAAACTAAGGGTGGTTTTTACATATTTAAATGCTTGGGAGAATGGTTGACACATATGAAAATTATATGAATTTCAAATTTCCTTATCCATAAATAAAGTGGTATTGGAACACAGTCAAGTTTACTCATTTATGTATTTTCTATGGTTGCTTTTGCACTCTTTTTTTTATTTTTATTTATTTTTTTAAATTTTTATTTATTTCTAGGAGAGAGAGAGACAGCGTGAGCAGGGGAGGGTCAGAGAGAGAGGGAGTCACAGACTGAAACAGGCTCCAGGCTCTGAGCTGGCAGTGAGCACAGAGCCCGACGCGGGGCTCGAACCCACGAACCGTGAGATCATGACCTAAGCGAAAGTCGGACGCTTAATCGACTAAGCCACCCAGGCGCCCCTGCTTTTGCACTCTTAACAGCAGAGTTGAATAGTTGAAGAGATCGTATGGTCTTCAGAGCTTAAATTATTTCCTGTTTGGTCCTTAACAGAAAAAGTTTGCTGACCCCCAGTGTAAATTTATATAGTCTTGCATAACTATTTAAGTGTCATTTAGAGTACTCATTTTTTTTTAGTCTTTACTTTGTGATAACAATAGGTGATGGCCATTTGAATATATCTAAAATTAAGTTTCAGATATTTTGTTTTTCCTCAAATGGCACAGTAACATGTCTACATTGCCCTTAAATAAACAAAATGAGTAGCATATTCATCTCTGAATATCAGCACAAAAGTTTTGTACCCTAAACTGTATAAATAAGGTCCATAAATTAAAGGTAAGTAGTATGAGACAGAGAGATGTGTGTCTTAATTATCTATCTATCTACTTCTCTTTCACTTTCCTCCCCTTTCACACGGTGAAAGATAACTAAGAGTTGTTCATTTGTATTTGGTATTTCTGACTGCATGAGCTTTGGTACTTAGGTTGTTGAGCAGGCATTGGAGCTGTGTCATTCCCAGCCCCTCTCAGATACCAGACGTGTGCGTCCCCACACTCAGCCTTGACCGTTACAGATGATCAGCCAACATCCTCTTGTTTTAGGGGCAGGGTACACAGCAGAACACTCACGTATCACTGGCTGGGTTCTACATTCTTGACTGTCCCTCTGGTTTTTTTTTTTTAATTGAGGTATTATTCACATATAATGAAATACACTCTTTTAAAATACACAATTCAGTGGGGTTTTTTTAGTTTATTCTCAAGGATGTGCAATCATGACTACTATCTTTAATTCTAGAACATTTTTATCACTCGGAAAAGAAATCTACCCATTAGCAATCACTCCATATTCCTCCCTCTACCTACCCCCTGGCAACTAACTACTAATAAACTTTTTGTCTGTATGTACTTGACTGTTGTCATAGAATCCTGTAATACGTAACCTTTTGTATCAGGTTTCTGTCACTGAGCATAATGTTTTTAAAGTCCACGCTATAGAGTGTATCACTACGTCATTCCTTTTAATAGTTACATAAAATTCCATTGTATGTTTATTCCATATATTTATCAGTTGATGGATATTTGGGTTGTTTCTACTGTTTTGCTGTTATAAAAAATGCTACTATAAACATTTGTACAAGTTTTTGCATGGCCGTGTGTTTTCACTTTTCCTGTATAAATACCTAAAAATGGAATTGCTAAGTCACATGGTAACAAATGTCAGTGTTAACATTTTAAGGAACTGATTAGCTTTTTCACAAAGCAGCTGTACCATTTTACATTCCTGTCAACAACCTGTGCATATCAGTCTCTCCTCATCCTCACCAACATTTACTGTTATTTTTCTTTTTTGATTACAGCTGTCCTTATGGATATGAAGTAGTATTCCGTTGTGATTTTGATTTGCATTTCCCTAATGACTCATGATGTTCATACTTTTCCTGCGCTTATTTTCCATTTGTATATATTTTTTGGCAAAACGTCCATTCAAATTCTGACTTTTTAGCTTTTGATATAATTACATTAGGGTCCTCTCTGTGTAATATTCCAAAAATTTCCTTTTACTTTGTGTATCTCAATTTTTTTCTCTCTCTACAAAAGGTAGTATTTTCGGTCAGAGACTTCGGGTATTCCAGAGAATGGCGAGCTTATTCTTCCTCTGTGCCTTTGAAGATCCCCTATTGTATTGTTCCTGGCCATACTGCTTCCCTTATTTTCTTTTTCTGTCCTAACAGTGATCTCCTATAATTTTATTATACAGTTGATAAAAAAGATGACACTCGTACTAGATAGGAAAAGGCTAATACTCCTAGGACGGCCAGCCTGGTCTTATTTCTAAGTTGATGTGGTTATATAAGCAGTCCCATTTGCCTGCTTGTTTTTCTCTTGCCTGCCTATCTAGCCAATTGCACAAACTCCTAAATAATATTGTCCCTTGGTTGGTTCTTTTCCTTTGGCCTTCATTATATTCTTTGCTCCTTGGATTAGAACAAAGAGCATTAAGTTGCTAGACACTTTATATCATGTTCATTCCTATTTTATAAACTTTAAGATCAGTATTATTACTGCTCCCCTTTTATTGCTGAAGAAACTGGCTCACAAAGGTCATACAATCTATGGCATTGCTCCTGATTAGTCCTGTGGTTATCCATATCTCTCCTCAGACTGTTACAGTGACTCTGGTTTGCCTGACATGCTCATATAGGGAGAGAATCCTAAAAATTTAAGTTAATGCCACATTATAGAAGGTCTCAGATGCCAAACAATGTAAACTTTACCTACAAAGAGGACATTGAGTTGGAAAGTGGCTCTGTTAAAAAATATGCATACAGGTGATCCTGGGTGGCTTAGTCAGGTAAGCGTCCCACTCTTGATTTTTGCTCAGGTCATGAGGTCACAGTTTGTGAGATCGAGCCCTGCATCTACCTGCATGGGATTCTCTTTCTCCCTCTCTTTCTGCTCCTTTCCTGCTTGTGAGTGCACTCTCTCTCTCTCTCTCTCTCTCTGAAAATAAATAAACAAACTTAAAATATATGCTTACACTTTGGCATGCTTCTAGGCACAGTGATAAATATTGTCCTTGCCCTCAAGAAACTTCTGGGTTGTTTGGAAGGGAAAGCAGATAATTATTTGCATTTGGGAAAGTGTGCCATAAAATGTGTATAATATTCTTGAGAGCAGAGGAGAGAGCTACAGAGATCACTACTTACTTTAAATTCAGTCATTAATCTGGGACACCTGGGTGGTTCAGTTGGTTAAGCATCCAGCTTCAGCTCAGGTCATGATCTTGCAGCTCATGGTTTGAGCCTCATGTTGGGCTCTATGCTGACAGCTCTGATCCTGGAGCCTGCTTAAGACTCTGTTTCTCCATCTCTCTCTGCCTCTCCTCTGTCTACACTCTGTCTCTTTCTCTCTCAAAAATAAATATTAAATTTTTTTTTTTAATTCAGTCATTAGTAGTTAACATTTCTGGTGGATTTGGCTTGGATTGTATTTGTTATAAACTTGTTCCATTATAAATACATATACACAAGAACAGTCAGCATACTTGTACAACAAAATACTAATGTCAATAGAAATTTTACGTATTAAGATATTAGCTTATCTTATTCTCTTACAGATATGCCAAGAGTTTAATAGCACCTGGGCATGGGAGATGGAGAAGAAGGGCTATCTTGAAATGAGTGTTGAATGCAAACTAGCACTCTTAAAGGTAATGAATTTATTATCTATTACAATTGTTTTAACTAATTCACTATAGCCTTTTCAAGAATAATGTGCATAAACCATGAGAGACTCTTGAATGCTGACAAAAACTGAGGACTGATGGATGGGGGGGGGNTTGTGGGGATGAGCACCGAGTGTTATGTGGAAACTAATTTGACAATAAACTATTTGTAAAAAAAAAAAAAAAAAGAATAATGTGCATAAAAGTTTTAACAGAAAGAATCATTGAAACTTTTATACATAAGAAAATTTGGGAGACTAGTACAAGCATAGTGTATTTGAAATATAACATGATTTTTGTGTCATTGATTACAATTAACCTGTAAATTTATAAAACACTAAAATAGAATGTTAACTTGAAATACATCTTTTTAAATTGGTTATTCCAAGCAGGTTGTACAAAAGTGGGGAGAGGATAGTGAAAGATGTATAAACTCATGCATTTTTTTCTGCTCTTGTTCCTGAATCAGTTCTGCAGTTAAACACATCACATTTACTGTGATGGAGAAACATTTATGGAGTCTTTTAAGCCATTTTATGACTATTTTCCAGTATCTCTGCGAGTGTCAATTTGATGACAATCTCAAATTCAAAAACATTATCAATGAGGAGGATGCTGATACCATGCGTCTCCAGCCAATTGGCCGAGACAAAGATGGCCTTATGTACTGGTACCAGTTGGATCAAGATCACAATGTCAGAATGTACATAGAAGAACAAGACGATCAAGATGGCTCTTCATGGAAATGCATTGTCAGGTATCTTTTATCGAAATCTTTTCACATTTACTTGTGTGTTTCTTTAATCTCTTCTCTGTAAGAATATTATCTCTGAGGCTGAGGTGGGTTTTTTGTGTGTGGGGTGGGAGAGTTGCTGGGACCTAGCCTAGTACCCAACACAGTACCCATAGTAGGCACTTAATTATTTGTCAAATAAATAATTTAGCATGGTGGTCCACATTAGCACACGCACCTTATGCTTCAGGAAGGTGGAATCTGACAAATAAACACCAATAATATGCACAGAAAAAGCCATCATTAGGCAAAAATACAAGAAAAGTATTACTTGGTTCTTACCTGGCTATAGTTTTCTTAATTTTTACTGTGTATACATTTCTTCATTAGGATTCTGAAGAAATCTGAGGAATATGGTACCGCCCCCCTTTTTTTGGCATAGTCCTTTAAAAAAAAATCTTTGTTTCTTATTTGTATTTATTTTTTGAAGCTTTTATTTGTAAGTAATCTCTGCACCCAATGTGGGGCTAGAACCTACAACCCTGAGATCTAGAGTCACATGCTATACCAGCTGAGCTAGCCATGAGCCCTCTTATTTGTATTGATTGATATATTTGGAGACATTTCATGTTAAACCTTAAAAGAAAACTTTATTTTTTGATCAGTAAGTGACTCCGGGATCATTATGCAGAATCCTGGGTCTCTAATTTCCTGTCTTTGCAACTTAATTATTTAGAATTTATTTTAGTAATACTCATCTTTTATATTAATTTGGAAATTATTAAGATCTCTAACTAAGTCTACAACTAAAGTAGGGAGAATTACTGGATATATAACCTGGCTTATTAAAAACTCCTTTGACTTGAATTCCTCTCTCTTTTTGCTCATTTGAGTTTTAGCAGATTTTTGTTTAGTGATTGTTAACATTTTAAAGAGATAATCTGTGGAAATTTAGAATATTTATTTGGGTCAGGGAAGCTCAACTTTAATTCCTTAAGAATCAATGTGAATTGAATGAGTTTGTAGGGGATTGTTTTAGAAGCTCCCTTTAATCGTACTATTGCCTGGTTCTCTCTCCATATAGTTAATTTACTAAAGAAATAGTCCTGAAATGAAATTCACTTATCATCTCTCCCTCTGATACATTGAATGAGGCTCTGTTCATGATGTTTTACCACTTCTACTCTTTCCTGTATCAATCTTGCATATTTTTTTAAGAAATATTCTCAACTTTGTAGATGGAGAAATATGACAGAGAAAAATCATTATGATTATTACTGATTAAGTCATAATACTTAAAGCAGTTCCTAATGTATAGCGTTTCAAGTAGATTATACCCTGATGGATGGTGTGAGAGAAATGTTTAGATGCATAGTTACATGCTTGAATCTGGGTTCCTCTGCTTGCCATCTGAAGACAGATTACTTAATTTCTGTGATACTCACTTTATATACCTAGGCAATATAAAGTATCAGCTTTCAGACCACAAAATGGAATTGAACTAGAAATCAGTAATAGAGCTTTAAAATCTCCACATACTTAGATGTTAAATAATACACTTCTACATAACATGTGGGTCAAGGAAGAAATCTCAAGACAAATTTTTAAATATTTTGAACTAAGTGAAAATACAGATAAAACTTAAAAATTTTCGGTTGAAAATTTGCAGCGAAAGCAATATTTAGAAAAACTTTGCATGTAAAGCGAAGGTTGGTTTTTTTGAAAAGATCAACAAGATCAATAAGCCGCTAGCCAGGCTAACTAAGAAAAGAAAATTGGACACAAATTAGTGATATCAGAAATGAAAAAAGGGACCTCTCATGGACATTAAAAGGATAGTAAAGAAATACCATGAACAACTGTATATTCACAAATTGATAACTTAGATGAAATGGACCAATTCATTGAAAGACATGATCTACCAAAATTCTCACAAAAAGAAATAGACAATATGAATAGCCTCTATCTATTAAATAAATTGAACCAATGATTAATAACCTTTTGAAACAGAAAGCAACAAGCCCAGATGGGTTCACTGGTGAATTTCACCAGACATTTAAGGAAGGAATTATATTCTCTGCACTCTCAGAACATAGGTGAGGGAATAATTCCTAACTCATTTTATAAGGCCAGCATTACCCTAATAACAAAACCAGACAAAGACATTACAGGAAAAGGAAACTGTAGACCAGTATCTCTCATGAACTTAGATGCAAAAATCCTCAAAAATTTCTTTTCAACATCATACTCAAAGTCCTAGCTAATGCTATAAGGTAAGAAAAGGAAGTAAGAGATACGAAGATTGGGAAGGTAAAAAGGAAACTATCTTTATGCACAAATGATCATCTGTGTAGGAAATCTGAAAGGGTTAACAAAATGTCTCCTGGAACTTATAAGTAATTATAGCAGGATGGCAAGATACAAGATTAAGACCCAAAATGTCAGTTGCTTTCCTTTATACGCTCAGTGAATATGTGAAATCTGAAATTAAAAACACAATACCATTTACATTATCTCCTCCCAAATTGTAATATTTAGGTATAGATCTAAGTAAATATGAGCAAATCTGTCAGGAAAACTATAAAACTCTAATGAAGGAACCAAAGAAGAACTAAATAAACAGAGAAATATTCCATTTTGTACATATGAGCCCTTAATATTGTCAAAATGTCAATTTTTCCAAACCTGAAATCTATAGACTTAATGCAATCCTAATCACAATCTCTGCAGGTTATTTGGTGGATATTGGCAAACTTTAAAATTTATATGGAGAGGAGCAACCTCGTGGCTCATTCAGTGGAACATCTGACTTTTGATTTCAGCTCAGGTCATGATCCCAGGATTATGGGATTGAACCCCACGTTGGGTTTCACACTGAACGTGGATCCTGCTTAAGAGTCTCTCTCTCTCCCTCTGCGCGCCTCTCTCTCTCCCTCCCTCTCTCTCTCTCTCTCTCTCTGTTTCTAAAATAAGATGTAGTTTATATGGAGAGGCAAGAAACCCAGAATAGGCATAACAATATTGAAGAAAAACAAAATTAGAAGACGGACACTACCCAACTTCATGACTTACTATAAAGCTACAGTAATTAAGACAGTGTGATATTGATGAAAGAACAGACAAAAATAGGGGTGACTGGCTGGCTCAGTTGGTGGAGTACATGACTCTTCATCTCGGTGTCATGAGTTTGAACCCCACATTGTAGAGATTACTTAAAAAAAAAAAAAAGGCTAAGACAAATATATAATGGAACAGAATAGGAGGCTCTGAAATAAACCTATATGAATATAGTCAATTGATCTTTGATAAAGGAGCAAAGGCAATACAGTGGAGAAAAGATAATGATGCTGAAAAAAATGGACATCCATATGTAAAACACTGAATCTAGACACAAATCTTATACCCTTAAGAAAAACTCAAAGTGAATTACAGATCTCCATATTAAATGCAAAACTATAAATGTCCTAGAAGATAACATAGAAGCAGATCTAGACAGTTTCGGGTTTGGTGATAACTTTTTTGGTACAACCCCAAAGGTATAATCCATGAAAGAAAGAATTGATACAAGCTGGGCTTCATTATAATTAAAATTTTCCATTCTGGGAAGGCATTGTCAATATAATAAGGAGCTAGGCCACAGACTGGGAGAAAATATTTACCAAAGATGTATTTGATAAAGGCCTATTATACAAAATATATAAAGAACTCTTAAAACTCAACAATAAGAAAGCAACCTGATTTAAAAATGGACCAAAGATGGGGCACCTGGGAGGCCCAGTCGTTAAAGCATCTGACTTTGGCTCAGGTCATAACCTTGTGGTCTGTGAATTCTAGCCCTGCGTCAGGCAATGTGCTCACAGCTCAGAGCCTGGAGCCTGCTTCAAATTCTGTATCTCCCTCTCTCTGTGCCCCTCCCCTGCTTGTACTCTCTCTCAAAAATAAAATTCAAACATTTAAAAAATTTTAAAGAAAATGGACCAAAGACCTTAACAGACACCTTTGCAACAAGGATATACAGATGGATGGCAAATACACACATATATTTGTACAGATAATACACATGAAAAGTGGTCCACATCATATGTCATCAGTAAAATGTAAATTATGATGAGATACTACAATAGGCCTGTTAGGCTGGCCAAAATCCAGAACACTGACAACACCAAATGCTGACAAGGATGTGGAGCAACAGGAACTCTCAGCCGTTGCTGGTGGAAATGCAAAATGGCATAGCCACTTTGGAAAACAGTTGATGGTTTCTTAGAAAACTAAACACCATATGATCCAGCAGTCATACTCCTTGGTATTTGCCCAAAGGAGTTAGAGTTATGTCCACATAAAAACCTGCACACAAATGTTTATAGCAGCTTTATTCATACTTGCCAAAACTTGAAAGCAACCAAAATGTCAAAACTGATTAACTGAACATTTAAGATCTTTTCATTTCAAAGTATGTAAATTATACAATAAAAATGCTTTAAGAATTGTAAGAGTTTGACAGTCATTTTCAGAAACCTGAATTCTAAACAGGGTGTTGTTTTCTTGTACCCAGAATTATAGACTCTGTCAAAGACATTTGTAAACCATATGTTACTAGTATAGCACAGTGATTGAGAAGATGGTCTCTGAAGTCAGACTATAATTCAGTCCTGCCTTTAATCTGTACTAACTGTGGCCTTCGGCTGATTACTGTACCTCTCTGCAATGTCCTCACTTTCTTCATCTATAAAATGGGGGTAATAACAACAGTACCTATATAATCAGGTTATATTGGCATTACATGAACTAGCTTATGTAAAGTGCTTAGAGTAGTGCCCGGAACACAGTAATCACTCAACTAATGTTAAGTTCTGTTATTAATACTACTGCTGTTGAGAGTACTCATTAATACCTTCCTTTCTTGGTCCCCCGTAAGAAATACTGTCACACTCCTTCATCTTGCCTATTTTGTCACCTCATTAATTTGCAATCAGATGGAAAAAAAAAAAAAGAATGTTATTGGTGAGCCCTGTAGTCATATGTTATGTATATTTACAGAGTTGCTATAGTCACACTGTACACTGCCCTGGAAATGCCAAGACATGATGTAGTTTCTTAAGGAGTCCCAAATCGTGGGAGAAAGACACAGGGAAATAGTAAATGATAATATAGGGTCATAAACATGATCTGTGATGGAGATCATTCTGGTGTGCTCTTTAGGAACCAGGTACCTAACCCATACTTGGCAGAAGATGATGCTTATGCTTGGCTTTGTTTTGTTTTGTCTTTTTTGTTTTTTGTTTTTGTTTTTAGTTTCTATTGTACTGTACTACCAGCTCAATTGCTTCTTAAAGGTTTAATCCCTAACACTAATTCTAACTCTGAGCAAATCTTAGACTTAGACTACTAGGAAAAATCATTTTTCACTATATAATAATTAGGATGATATGCTCCATTTCACTAAGTCTTAAAATTAACTTAAGGTACAGGTAGTAAAACATGAGAGTTTAAGTCTGTTAAGTAAAAATTAGTCAATCTGCCTGTTAATCTGAGCTTCTAACCTTTCCCTCTCAACATTTTTGTCCCATCTCAGTTAATAGCAGCCATATCCTTTCAACTGCTTGGAGCTAAAACTTTGGGGTACAGTCTTGACTTGTCTTTTTCTCTCACTTCACATCCACTCTGTCAGCTGTCTGTGCAAAATGTATCCAGTGTTTGATCATTCCTCATTCCCTCTTTACTATGTGTTTGTCCAAGCCACCATCATTTTTGTTTTTAATACAGTTTCAGTGGTTTTTAGTATATTCACAAAGTTGTGCAGCCATCACTGCTTTCAAACTCCAGGACATTTTCCCCACTCCATGAAGCAACCCTGTACTGCATATCATGCACATTAGCAGTTTTACTCACCATTCTCCCTTTACCCAGCCCGTGGCAGCTGCCAGTCTAGTTCAGTTTCTATCATTTGCCTATTCCAGACATTTCACATATATAGAATCATACAATATGTGGCCATTGTGTCTGGCTTCTTTCAGAGAGCATAATGGTTTCAGGGTTCATTAATATAGTTAGAATCATTACTGTGCTCCTTTTTATGGCTAAATAGTATTGCCTTGCATGGATATACCACATTTGTTTATTCATTCTATGTTTGTCTTTGAAAGAATAGTTGGGGTTAACTCTGGGGAGCACATTCCAGGCTAAGAGAACAGAAATGCAAACCTGACATCCTAAGAGAGCACGGTATTTTGGAGGGATATATCTTTTTTTTAATCTCGTATTTTATTTATTTTTGAGAGAGAGAGAAAAAGAGAGTGAGCTCTAGCAGGGAAGGGGCAGAATGATTGGGAGACAGAGGATCAGAAGCAGGCTTCCTCCTGACAACAGCAAGCCCAGTGCTGGGCTCAAACTCCACTAAACCGTGAGAGCGTGACCTGAGCCACTGACTCTCAGCCAGCTGAACAACCCAGGCACTCCTGTAGGGTTATATCTAATACACTTGAGTCAAGACATGTTTTAGAGAAAAACAAGCAATGGAGGGCAGGAAAACAGAAGCACTGAATTATTGGTAGCACCCATGGTCTATTCTACGATTTCCTGGAGATAGTGGTAAGAATTTTGGGTATAATTTGAATGTATGATGATTTATAAAATTTCCCTCTGACTAGCTCAAAATTTAGGATTTTTTTTTCATTTTTTATTTTTTTCAAATGCTTATTTATTTTGAGAGAGAGAGTGCGGGCACACATGTGAACCGGTGAGGGGCCAAAGAGGGAGAGAGAGAATCCCAAGCAGGCTTCATGCTCAGCAAGGAGCCTGATGGCGGGACTCCTGTCCCACGACCTGAGCCAAAATCAAGAATTGGGATGTTCAACTGACTGAGCCACCCAGGCATCCTCAAATTTGGGATTTTTTAAAAAATGATTTAGCATACTAAATTTCATTTTTAGGTCAAAATAGGAGAACTCCAAAGATGGATGGTTGTCTGTTTTCGTATAATTATGACTACATTAGGCTTGCATTTTAACACAGTAATTAAATTAAAAGCTTTTTATGGAGTTCTTTGTTGAATTTTTGTGCTACATTTTTTTTTGTTGTTTAGTCAAATAATTGACAGGGATTTTGTTGTAGTATTGGTTCTTATGTTTGGATGCTTTTTAAAATGCATACAGTAAACAACTTAATATATTCAGTTCCCAGCATGACTTCAAAAAATAAGAAGGTTGAGGTACTTTTTACATGTGGAATTCTCTGTGTGCTAAGAGAAGTAATAACATTAAGTGGATAGAGTCTTAGGTTAGAAGCAGGCTGGTGCAATAAAGTTAGGAAATGTGAACTTTGCCAAAAATAAATTTATTTAATATCTCTAAGTTTTATCTCTAAATTCCCTCTGAGTTAATTTTTATAATGTGGAGGCAGTGCCAGCATTCTGAAAGAGCATCTTATTCTGACTTCCTACTATTAAATAATTTATAATTCTAGAACTTCATTTTATTTGTAATGTAGTAACCTGTGATTCATTCCCATATACGATAATATATATAAACTTGTGTGTTCATTACCATATACAATGACAAAATTTTAATATGCCCATCAGTGGCAATTTTATTACTTTCCTTGGGAGGCTATTTTAATAATATTTGAGTGAATCCTGTCTTTTATTCTGTAGATAAGGAAGTTGAGACCTAGTGAAGACCCATGACTTGTCCAGAGGCACAGTAGTCATCTAGGTTAGGAACAGGGATTCTGTTCCTTCATTAAATATTTCCTGAAGAGCCTGCTTCATAAGTCAGTGTCCCAGCTATCAGAGTTAAGCTGGGATGGAGGTGGAAGGGGACGGGAGGATAGAAGACATGTATGGCATGACAGAGAAGAACAGAAATAATTTCCTCTGAATACGAACCATATAGGATTAGAGATGTATACACATTGCTTTGACAACACTGATGGAAAGATCGTGTTGGTTAATTAACTCAGTGACAGATCTAGAACTGACTTTTCCAACTCTTAGTCTAGGATTTCATTTTTCTCTTCACTGTTACACATTGCTTTATCTGAAGAGGAGAAATACCCAAGTGAGTTTTCTTGTCTATAAATGGCATTTAAATCAATCACCTGTCACATAGTTCTGGTCTGGATAGTAAAAATAGAGAATTGATAGGTTAAATCTTACTTATTTGGGGTTTTCTTGTATTTTAAAAAAATGTTTATTTTTGAGAGAGCACAAGTGGAGGAGGGCCAAAGAGGGGGACAGAGGATCTGACATGGGCTCTGTGCTGACAGCAGCGAGCCAGATATGGGGCTTGAACTCATGAACTGTGAGATTATGACCTGAGCTAAAGTCAAATGCTCAACCGACTGTGCCACCCAGGTGCCCCAGGGTTTTTCTTGTATTTTCTTTTTTTTATTGAAATTGAATTCTCTTCTTGTAGTCGTGAACTATAATTGACAGAACAACATTCAGTTTCCTAAATTCTTCAGTTTTTGAACTGTGTTGTAAGAGCTCACTTTGCTACAATTACTCAGAAAGACCTGGATTGTAATGTTATAACAGTATCAAATATTATTCTCTCTGTAGAAAGAAAAGGGTTCTTATTTACAAATGAATCAAGAACTTGAATCATTTTGTTTTAAAAAAAATGCCTTTTTGGGGAAATTTGACATTGCATAGGACTTTTAGAAATTACCAGATTTTGATTTTTAATTTTGTTCCTATTGTTCTTTTCAGTCAAAGAGATTTGCATTGCCATTTTAATCAATAGGGCATAGATTCTTTCCTTTTTGCAGAATAGTATATTTTAGTATACATTCATTCCTAGTACTTAAATTCAAGGTTAATTAAGATGAGGTGGGCCAGTGTTTTGGATGTTCTTGATTGTGCTCTTTTTATTTTTTTTTTAAATTTTAATTCATAATAGGTATTATTCTGAAAGCTCTTTAGAACAGAATTGAGATTTTTGTGCTGTTTTGTTTTTTCCCTTATTTAGAAATCGAAACGAGTTGGCTGAGACTCTTGCCCTCCTGAAAGCACAGATCGATCCTGTGCTACTGAAAACCTCTAGCCAACAGGACAGCTCCTCCCGGGACAGCCCCAGCTTCGAAGATGAGGAGACCAAAAAGGAGGAAGAAGCGCCTAAACAAGGTTTTTTTTGTGTGTTTTGTTTTGCTTTGTTTTGTAATTTCTTCTCTCTTCTTCTCCTATTTCTAACTGTATTAATTAGAATTCTCTCAGTTTGCAAAATTCAAGTCTTCCTGTAGAAGGAGGTTGATTTTTCTTTCCTTTCATGAAAAATAAGAAACGAAAATCCATTGAGTACTATCCTCTTTATACTGAGCGTTCAAAAAATTTAAATACAAATTGGTCAGATCATCAAAACATTTTTACTAACTTAAGAATGAATGCAAAGATACTTAGTGAACTCTTTTTTATCCTTGGAGTAAAATGAGTCTAACATAGAATTTTTCATTTTAACCACATATTTTAAGTGTACACTCCTCTGGCGTTAAGTACATTCACCTTGTTGGGTGTCTGTCACCGCCATCTGTCTCCAGAGTCATCCTCCCCATCTGAACCTCTGTACCCGTTAACCCCTCTCCCTTAGCCCCTGGCATCCACTATTCTGCTTTCTGAGTTTGCCTAACTCTAGGAATCTTCTGTTCAAGACGTAATAGAATATTTGTTCATTTGTGACTGGTTAATTTCACTGAGCATAATGATAGGCTAAATAATAATCCACTGCATATGTGTGTCACATTTTGTTTATTCATCTGTCTGTGGACAGTTGGGATTCTTCCACCTTTTGGCTGTTGTGAATAGTGCTGCTACAAACACAGGTGTACAAATATCTGTTCGAGTCCCTGCTTTCACTTCTCTTGGGTACATACCTAGAAGTGGAATTGCTGGATCATATGGTAGCTTGAGGATCTGCCATACTGTGTTTTACAGGTGCTGCACCATTTTACATTCCCACTAGTCATGTTACAGTGCAGCCCACAAAATACTGTATCTGCATTTTCATTTCATCATCATAGCAGCTCCTTGACATTACTACTACTACTACTACTACATCGAATTATTTCAATTTTAGAGTTGAGGGAATTAGGAAGTTTATAAACTTCCCCTCAGTACTATAGATAATAAAATGACAGAGTCTAGATTTGAACCCTGGTCTTTGTATCACCTATACTCTTTAACTAGAGTGATCCAGGGCTATACTTCTCAAATATTAATAGACATGCTGTTTACCTGGTGATCTTCTTATAGTGCAGACACTGATTAAGTTGATCTTTTGTGAGGCTGCTGATTTGCCATGTTAATTAACAAGGAGACCTAGGTGATGATGATGATGATGCTTGTCAAAGGACCACACTTGGAAGAGCCAAGTTATAGAGATAGTTTCCTCCTAACCTTGTATTTGTCTAAATACAACAAAGTCTTTCAAAAAGCTGTTTCTGAAGATACTCCTTAGTGAATGCTGATGTTATGACACTCAGCAGTTAAGAGAAAGCACAATGAGGGGCGCCTGGGTGGCTCAGTTCATTAAGCATCTGACTTCGGCTCAGGTCATGATTTTGCAGTTTGTGAGTTCGAGCTCCATCAGGCTCTGTGCTAAAAGCTTGGAACTTGGAGCCTGCTTTGGATTCTGTGTCTCCCTCTCTCTCTGCCCCTCCCCAGCTCGTACTCTGTCTTTCTCTCTCTCTCAAAAATAAATAACCGTTAAAAAAAAGAAAGAGAAAGCACAATGATAACACTCAACTCAGTGGAAGAGAGAGTCTGTGGGGGAGGACATCTCTTAAAAAAGCAGAGCAGGAGGGGTGCCTGGGTGGCTCCATCGGTTAAGTGTCCGACTTTGGCTCAGGTCATGATCTCGTGGTTCATGGGTTCGAGCCGCCCTGCATTGGGCTCTGTGCTGACTGCCCAGAGTCTGGAGCCTGCTTTGGATTCTGTGTCTCCCTCTCTCTCTGCCCCTCCCACACTCACGTTCTGTCTCTCTCTGTCTCTCAAAAAATAAATTTTTTTCTCCTTTCTCTTTTAAATAGTCTCTTCTGTTTATCTTACTCTAAAAGCAAAATGTTTCTTACTCATTTAAGAAATACTTACTGTATACCTGTGTTCCAGAAACCATTTTAGTAGACAAAGACTGAAATCTTTGTTTTCGTGCAGCTTACACTAAAGTGGATAAAATAGATGACCCATACCATTGCCTACGTGGCAAGTACTGTTCTCAGTGGTTTACATATGGTAAGTCATAATACAGTCTTCGCAACCACTCTGTTAGGTAGGACATTAGTATTTTGTTGTTGTTGTTTTCAGATGAGAGAAGTGAGATGAGAGGTTTGAGTGACTTTCCCAGGGTCACACAGCCTGTTAGTGGCACACTCAGTTTTCACACCTGGGCAGTCTTTGGTTTTTCTCCAGAGACCCTGTACTTTTGATGCTGCGCTAACATATAATTTGTGGTAGACAATTTTATTCAGCCCCCAAAGCCGTATCTCTTACTCTGTCCTCTCAGGTATGATTATATTTGGTTCCAGCCAAGTCCAAAGAAGTGGGATTCTGGGCTTGTCATTTTTATTACTTTTAGATATAAACAAACATTGCCTTTGAACAAGGAGGGGAGGGAGAGCAGGGATATTTGGAAATCAGACATCAGAGAGGAAGAATAAACAGGAAATGAAGAAAGAATAAAACAGCTACTCTTACTCTTACAACTAAAATAGATTTTTCTTTGTTAGTTCAATTGCCATGCTTTGTTTTTAACTTTAGGAAAAAATTTTTTTATATAAATGCCAAGAAGAAATTCATTACATATAAAAGCAGGCAGAAAAAAGATACAAAAATGGCGTAATATGTTGTAAAACATTCACTAATTAAATAAGTTGGTTTTTTACTTTAAGTATAATTAAAATTGCCTTTGAAAAAGTCTGAATTTCTTAAAGTGCCATTCAGAATCTCACAGTCTGGCCTCAAACTATTTTCTGCCGTTGTCTCCTACTATTTCCTTATAGGATCACTGGTTTGAGATCATCTAGATGCCTTTATTTTCTCCTGATGTCTGGGGCATTCCCGCTGTCTTATCATGCTCTTATCTCCCTGAGATACTGTTCCTCCACTGTGGAACTTCTGGTTATTATTCAGGGCCATCTGGAATTTCCTAATCTTGATCCTTTTTCTGAGTTCTGCTGGCATTTATTTAAATACTGTTTTTTCCCCCACTCACATTAGGGTTGTCATACTACTGTAAGAGCTTGAAGCTCTTCAGTACTTGTTGACTGCTATTCTCAGACTGTGGTAGATTGTAAAGCAAGTGTTAGGTGTAACTTCAGCCCTTCTCTGTTTAAGACCTACGATATTTTGTTAGGTGGTATACTACCTAGCTGCTGCTTACAGGATGCCATGAAGTTGAATCTATATTTTCACTCCATGTTAGATACTGTATTCTAATATAGAAGGGATGGAAAAATTAAAAAGGAACTTTTATGGGGAAAAACAAAGTTGAAGAAAATCCTAACCTTTATTTTAGTTTTTTTCTGCTAATTGGAAAAGTCTTTTCCTTTTGTTAAATTTTGCAGTCATACATTCTACCTTTATGTAAAATGGGTAAAGAATATCGTTTGAGAATCTGTAAGAGAGAATAAAGATTGTAGACTGGCAGCATGCAAGTCTGAATGGTCTGAAAACATGCTTATTTTGGTTTGTCCAGTTCCACTTTGTTTTTGTTTTGTTTCTGATTAATGTAAAGTCACCATTGTAAAATGTACCATTCAGTGGTTTTTAGTATATTCACAATGTTTTGCAACCATAACTACCATCTGATTATAGAACATTTCCATCGCCTCATAAAGAAACCTTGTAACCTTAATTAAGCAGTCACTTGCCATTTTTTATCTTCCCCTAACCCCTGGAAGCCACTAATCTACTTTCTGTCTCTGTGAATTTGCCTATTTTGAACATTTCATATAAATAGAATCATACCTTGTAGGACCTTTCGTGTCTGGCTGCTTTTACATGGCAAAGCTGCTGCTTCTTTCACTTTCCGGGTTTACCCTCATTGTAACGTGTTATGAGCACTTCATTCTTTATTATGAATAATATTTCCTTGAAAAGATATACCACATTTGTTAATTTAGTCATTAGTTGATGGGCATTTGACTTGCTTCTACTTCTTGGCTGTTAATGAATAATGCTACTGTGAACATTCATGTACAGATTTTTGTGGGAACATGTTTTCACGTGTGTCCTTTTTTTTTTTTAAATTTGAATTTGCTGTGAACATTTAAAATTGGAAACTAGAAGAGTTGGTAACTATGCAGCAGCATTTTTGCCTATCAACAATGGCCTGTATCTGAATAATGGTTGACCCTCCTTAGAATTCTCATTCTTTGATTATCTTAGTCCATTCTTCTGTCCCCTAAAATTGGGCTTAAAGTCTGTAGCTTAGCCTAGCACTTACATTTTTCTTTCTTATGATAGAAACTGAAAAAAAAATTTTATTCATGTGTCTATCAAATAATGCAAAAACAAAAGAAGAGAAAGGAAAATGGGAGAGGCTCCTTGTTTGCAGCAATGAAGAATATTCCTACAGTTATAATAGGTAAAGTAAGCTATGGATGACTGTCTTATAGCCATTAGTAACATGGTATCTGATATGAATGAAGCTTAAATTCAACATGGCAAAGTAATATAACTTAGTGTAGTGTATTAGTCTGCCCTGTCTGCCATAACAAAATATCAGGCTTGCTGGCTTAAACAGCAAACATTTATTTTCTCACAGTTTTGGAGGCTAGAAGTCCCACATTGAGGTACCAGCTGACTCAGTTGCTGGTGAGGGCTTCCTGCCTGGCTTACAAATGGCTGCCTTCTTTCTGTGTCGTCGCATGGCCTCGTCTCTTTGTACATGCAGTGAGAGAGTGATCTAGTGTTTCCTGTTTCTTACAAAGGCACCAGCCCTCTTGGATTCGGGCTCCAACTTTTTTGTATCATTTATTTTTTTTTAACTTTTTTAAAAAATGTTTTATTTATTTATGAGAGAGAGACAGCGTGAGCAGGGGAGGGTCAGAGAGAGAGGGAGACACAGAATCAGAAACAGGCTCCAGGCTCTGAGCTAGTTGTCAGCACAGAGCCCGATGCGGGGCTCGAACCCACAAACCGTGAGATCATGACCTGAGCCACAGTCGGACACTTAACCGACTGAACCACCCAGGAGCCCCATTTAAAAAAATTTTTTTAACATTTATTTATTTTTGAGAGACAGAGCATGAGCAGGGGAGGGGCAGAGAGAGAGGGAGACACAGAATCCAAAGCAGGCCCCAGGCTCTGAGCTGTCAGCACAGAGCCTGACGTGGGGCTCGAACTCATGAACCGCAAGATCACAATCTGAGCCAAAGTCGGCTGCTTAACTGACTGAGCCACCCAGGCACCCCTTGATATCATTTAACACTAATTACCTCACTAAGGGCCCTGTCTCCCAATACAGCCACATTGGGTATTGGGGCTTTAACATATAAATTTAGGGAGGGACATAATTCATTCCATACATGTAGTATGTGGAACCATCCGAAGTAATATGATGGGTAATGGGAAAGATAACCTGGTGGAGAAATTGGGAGGGACAGGGAGAACTGAAATTTTAAGATTTGTTTCTTCATGCTATGAAGAACAGTTATATAGAGAGATTTTTTTCTTTTCTTTTAATTCCAGTGTAGTTACCCATATAGTGTTAATATTAGTTTCAGGTGTACAATGTAATGATTCAGCAATTTCATCTGAATTGGTTAATGAGCAGTTACATATTTTTAAGAAAAAATATTACATGTGTATCAAATCTTTTTTTTTTAATGTTGAGTTTGGATTCAGCAAAAATGTGTCCACCTAGACTAAGTATTTGCATACATAAGTACAATTGCAAATACTCTTACTAACAGTGAATAGACTAGGAATAAATGGGACAAGAAGTTAAGTCATGTTATATTTTGTATTGTAGCTGATAAAAGCACAAATACTAATATTACACGTAGTGATTTATTTATAGCATCAGTGAGTCTTTTTAAATGACAAGAGTTAATTTGGATATGAGTCCAAATTTAGGAAATGGTTTTTTGTGTGTTGAGGGAAAAGTTCATTTATTAATTTTTTTTGAAAAGTTTTAAATCTAAATGCAGAGGCACCTAGCTGGCTCAGTTGGAGGGGCATGTGACTCGATCTCTTAACCCCATGTTACTTGTAAAAATTACTTTAAAATAATATCTGGAGTGCCTGAGTGGCTCATTCTGTTAAGTGCCCAACCTTGATTTTGACTCAGGTCATGAGCTTATGGTTGGTGGGTTCCAGCCCTGCATTGGGCTCCTCGCTGCTGGCATTGTGGCACCTGCTTGGGATTCTCTCTCTCCCTTTCTCTCTGTCCCTGTCTCTCTCATGCCCTCCGCCTCAAGATAAATAAACCTAAAAAAAAAAAAATAGGGGCTCCTGAGTAGTTCAGTCAGTTAAACATCCAATTCTTGATCTCTGCTCAGGTCTTGATCTGAGAGTCATGAGTTCAAGCCCTGTATTGGAGCCTCAGCATGGAGACTACTTAAAAGATAGATAGATAGATAGATAGATAGATAGATAGATAGATAGATAGATAGATAGATAGATAGATAGATAGATAAAGAAAAAGTTGCCTAGATGTTATCTTCCTTCAGCCGTTATGATCATAATGTCTGACACAATGCTTAAATTGGAGTTGATGACATTTTGTAAAGACGTAACATGTTTAAAGACAAAAGAACGGAACTTCACTGTGTTATTATTTGAGTGTTTCTTTGTATAAAAAATTTAAAGTGAAACATGTCACAGTCATGGTAATTAACCATTTAAACTGAATAAGCTCTTAAAGCCTGACTTCTAGCTGAATTAATTTTTTGCCTGATGAATGTACAGAATGCAATAGTTTTCTCTACTATGAGGTTTGATAATCTGCAGTGCCCACCAGGAGTCTTCTTCAGTTCAGCTAAGCATTTGGACCCACAAGACTACAGATCACAGTTAGCATTAGTCCATGAAGATCAATGTAAGACAGAGGTTGCCAACAGGTTTACGCTTTGCTGCAGTCTGTGTTGCAGCTTATATGACCATCCAGGAATCCAAGAATGCTCTTCTTCCAGCTGACAATTTCAGCCCAAGGATAGGGGATTCACACTGAATAGGTGTGGGGACTGCTTTGTCTTAAAAGCCTCATGTTCCTTAGAGGACAGTATCTGTTATAATAAATTCTGTAGGCTATATTCTGTGGTCCTCATGCCCAAGTAGATAAGAGTCACTACATTCAGGAGTGGCCCAAGTATGACATCCCCATCACATGTTTATATTACTTTCTTTGTTTAGATGTATTTTATCAGTTAGAGGTCATTGATAACCTGCAATGGTCTGGTTGACATTCCAGTTTTTTTAGTCAACAAAGGAGGCAGAACTTAACCAACAGTCAAATTCTTAGATGAAAAGCTTTTCTTAACCTGTGGCCCCATAAAATGGCTTAGGCATGATGTAGTGCTAAGAAAACTTTTTGGGGAGTGGGCAGGAGTCAGAATTTTTTCATACCGTTCAGGTTTAAAAAAAATCCATACCTTATCAACTAATATCTTCTCAAAGATTCAGGTTGGCAATACAGTTGAAACACTTGGGATACACTAATAAGTTGATTCATGTGTTTTTTCATTAATTTGGTTCAATAGGAAATGTAGTAGATGAGGAATAATCTGGCCCACTTTCCTAATACTGCAGTTGCTATCCAGAGATGAATATGAATGGCCTGAATTCTGAAATAGGTTCTCCAACTTCAGACTTAAAGAAAATTAATATTGTTTAGTTTACCTTTCTAAAGTAGTATCAGTAGAGCACAATGAGGAGCTAGAGGATAAACTGGGTTACTGGTATAGTACTGAAAACTAAATAAGGACGCAGTCAATTTCAAAAATTATGTGACTATTCTGAGAGTAGATGCCCTGTAGACAAAATTGCATCAGTGTTGCCATTACTTGCCATTCATCAACAGCTGTTTACTGGCATAAAGTATATAGTTGTAAATTCCCTATTAACTGATTCCAGGCTAAATTCTGTTTTGCATATAACAGTGCTAAGTACTAGATCCCTACATTGTCATAATGACCATCCCCCTCCTGAAAAAAATGATCCAGTTTCTGATCGCAAATTAAAGGAATAATGAATTATGAAACAAAATATAAAAATTAAGTAGGTTTTTAAAATTTAAAGCATAATCACCAGCATTATATGTATTTGTATTGTGTTCTGTAAGAACAGAATTTATGTTTCTAACATTCTGTTTTTCTTAACTTCAGCCCACTCTATTCATTTATGTTTGCTGTCTGGCCCCTGTGGCCATTAGAGTTTGTAACCCCTTCAATAGAAGGGGTGGCTACTAATTGCTACAGCTACAATGATATTTTGGTATGATATGGGTGTTTAATCTAGAGATTATGGATGGATGTCAAAATGTCCTTTTACTGGGCACAAAATAATCCAGTATTTATATTACCGATACCACTATTGTTCACTCCAAAAAAGTACAGAGACCGGATAAATACAAGTGTTATTGTCACCTTGTTTCAGTAGCTTAAATAGTTCCCTTTATAAAAGAAAATACACTATTTTTATCATCACCATCATTCATTCTTTACATCAAGCCTGACTTAAATTGTCAAGATAAAAGACAAAATACATTGAAGTTCACATTTCTTTTATTTTTATGCCGGGAACAATAGGCCACAGACCGTGTTGCTTCTTATGTGAGCAATTTGTGCTTATTGAAGAGGGAAGGAGGGAGGGAGGGAAGGGAGGAGAAAAGCATAAGAAATTTCATGGTTAGATTAACTTACTATTGAAATTATTTATCCTACGTTTGGTGTGACTTGAATTAGAAAGGAAAAATTGAAGTTGTCATTCTTGATTTTAGGAAAATGGCAGTGGTATGGTTTTTGAGTCACTATAGATACCTTCATTAAAGAAAGATAGCTATGGCAAAAATTAAAAATAATGGTATCTGAAACTAAGCTCTTAAAAGAGCTGGGGTACTGTGGGCCTTGGGAATTCTCAAATTTTTCCAGCCAAAACTCACTTCCAGAATAAACTCTACACTGGGCTTTCTCCAAACTGCTCAAAATAGAATTGAAATTAAGTAGGACAGGGATATTATAGACATGTAAAAAAGAAGCTTCAAATAAAAGTATGAGAGAGGACTAGAGTATGGTGATCTCATTAAATAAATCACTTTAGATTTGAATATCTCAAAAAGTAACAAATGGGAAGCACTAGAGCTATGAAATTAGAGCTATCTATTTGACATAAAAATAAGCAACTAAAAAGGATCAAAATAAATCCCATAGGATTATGAGAACAAAAGAGAATAGGAAGCAGAGTACCCTCACTACAGAGAATGAAAGCTTATCCTAAAGACTTTCCCACAAAATATGAAAACTATAACTTCATACATGGTAGAACTCAGAAGAGTCAAGATTTTTCAAAATGTAGAAGAAACATCAGAGTGAACAAACACAAGATATTAGTACCTTTATGAAATAGCAAATGGAAAACTA